>NW_010130521.1:0-78401 GCF_000699245.1 Pterocles gutturalis | reverse complement strand
CTCTTCTGGTAGGGCTCTTGCTGGTGGTACCCTTAGCAGATGCTTGGATGGGAACCCAGGCATCCTCACATTTCCACCAGTCTGGTCAGAGCTTGGCCCTGGTGTCTCCCAGCATCTTCAAGTAAAGGTTGGAGAGACTCATTTGTGGTCTCCTGCCTCCTCCTCGGGCTGCGCTGCAGGTCTGCCAGACACCCCTGCAGCTGACGGGTTGTCTATGGCGTTCTGGCTGGCTGGGTACTCAGGGTTCATGGGTTCAGAGGCATGTGGTAGCATGCAGCACCTATGATGGGGTTCACAGTTCAGCCAGATGTGTAGCTGCTGTATACGTTGGCATAGCTGAGCTCACCTTCATCTCATGAGCTCATCATCATCATGTGTTGTGGGTACAGACAGCAATGGCTGCACCATAGCACAGCTTTCGCTTGCAATTTCCATGTGCCCCTTGATTCCCTCGTGGATCAGGTGAGACTGATACAAAGACTGTGGGACTGCTTTAAAAGTTGGGAGCAGAATAACTTTCTGGGCAGGAAACAAACAAACGTGAAGCAGAAACCTCTTCTAAATCTATGTGCTACAAATACCTTTTCAATATTTAGCAGCGTAGGCAACTCTAGCTGTAATGCTCATGCATGGAAAATGAGTAGGGGGAGGATGAAATGTCAGACACAAGATCTGTGTTCTCCGTCCGTTCTCATTCTCTAAGACACCAGGATTTTGAGAGCCAGCTGGTGGGGGCAAGCTTGCTATGTTTGAGTGCTTGAGATAACAACTTACTGCTTGCCTCAGTATTGCCTAATTTAGAGGATTTGGGCAACTGTCTTGGCTTCCTTTGACATACTGACTTCTGTTTCCAAGAATATCTATGGAGAGTCTCTAGGAAATGTAGGAAGTTTAGAAGGGCTGAAGGTATTCAGATGAGATCTAATGACCCTTTTTGGCAATCTTCCATGTTACAGTCTTTCTGTCCTGGTTTCTGTGGGAGGGATGGTATTTTTAGGTAAAAGAGTAACTACTCTGACATCTAGTTTGCCATTTAAGAAACAAGTATGGCAGTGCTGTCTTTTACGAATGATAGGCTATTTTGTTGTCTGCTCCTTTTTTTAAAGACTATGTGGCCAGAAGATTGCATAAACCAGAGTACAGAACAAGTTGACAAGGGGCTTGGTTCTTCAAAGCCTTGTTCACAGTGGTTGTCCAGTTGAAAGAAAGAACATCTGAGACCCGATGAAATTCAGTTTTGCCACTTTGTGTTTCTGTGACAAGTGACAGTTTTATTATTTTCTCCCCCAGTGCAGCTCTTTTGCCAGTGCTGGAAAACACTGAGCTATTTAGAAATGTAACACAAGTATCCAAAAGGGGCAGGATGTAATCTTCACGGAAAATTTTGAAATCTGCCATAGAGTGATGTCTTGTTTGTTTGGCAACGATTTGCCCAACACCTCTTTTTGTAAAACCTGGGTGTATGCGCTTCGGTTGAGATTTCATTGCATTGTGTTGATTTTGTTGTATTGAAACGGCGTTATCGAAGGTACAGCTTGGCTCTTATGGTCAGACTTGTATCACCTACCATGATCTGCCCAAGAAATCAGGTATCTCTTCAAAGGTGGTCATGTAGGTTGGAGCCATGATTGGTTGATAGGCAGAAGGGCTGCTGCCTGGAGATGCCCATCTCACCCCACTGATTAAAGAGGGAACATAAATGACTGACTTGGGCTAATTGCTTTGTTGTTATGTGGCTAAAGTTCAGTGGGATGAACCCACCCTGAATGTGTGTGCCAGGATGGAAGGGTTTGTTTTCATTTGCAGCAATGATTGTGCTTATTTCTGTTACAGCAAACTACCTGTAGTAACAGGCTTAGCAGACTAGATGGAAAGGATGGAGGAGACTATAATTTGCAAACAGGAAGATGATTTGCTGTGAATAATGTTAGGAAAGACTTTAAATATTGTCAAGAGTTTGAGTGAATGAAGGGGGAAAGTATGCTTTTATGGGGATTTGGCATTCAACAAAGAAATAAAATTTTAAAATACTTAAGAAAGATGATCTTTGCACTTGAAAAAAAAGCAATTGGACAGAAAGGTAGGATTTGCTGGAGAGAAAGGAAAACGTTTGGACTTTGTTTCAACAAGTCATTAAGGCTGCTAAGCTGTAACCACCTTTGTATTTATTCCAGTATTTACACTTGACAAGCACAAAAAAAAGCAAATAAATGAAAAGGTAAACCTGTAATAAATCCTCAGGGGACCACATAATAAACACAGACTTGTTACACTTATCAAATACAAAGGAAAGTAATCTGTTTTCAACACCATTGCCAAATGCATGATAGATGCTAAATTCCATCAGGTCTCCAGCTCTTTTGGAAATGGCACATCTGGTCAAAATATTTCAGTGCTTTTTGAAGGGGAGGGGAGGGGAAGGAGAAGCCATCGTTAACAACCATTGTCAACAGAGCATCTCCTGCCTCCTGTAGAGTCTGTGAGCTAGATCCAGTTTCAGGGAGAAGCAGAAGCATGTGGACCCCACCAAAAGGTGCAAAGCAGAGACTATACTTTCGGATTTTAGTTTCACAGATGTGTTGGCCAGCACCTAGCAGTCTGTCTTTGCTGTTAAATCCCGAGGGGCTGTTAGGTTTGGAAGCAGATGTGCTCAGGGTGATTCTCTGTAGCTGCCATGACACTGGAGTACATATCATGGGTACAAAGAGCTGCTGGATCAGTTGGGTTTGCTCTTCCATTTCAGTAGCTCCAGATCAGACTCCTTGACCCTATTCAAATTTGTTGTTAGCAAGTCATTGAGTTCATTGGATTGAATTCCTGTCATAGCACTTTCAGACTTTGCAGGAACCAGCCCAGCCCAATCCCTCATTTACTTGTGTGCTTGCAGTCATATTCATGCTGGGTCTGATTCTAAATGAGACCCTTTAACATCCAGGCTGTGGTTTTTATTTTTTTAATTTATGTATTTATTTAGCTGTCAAGAATTTAGTTTAAATCATGTAAAAGCTGTCCCACAGTAGTGCATTGCTTGTTTTAGCAGTGTGTTAATTGCCAGCCTTTAGATGCTGCACACACAGCTCAGCATGGCTAAAAAGAGGCGTTTGGCACCTTGAACAGCTTAGGTCCAGTAGAGGACTTCTGTCTAACCATCAAATGCCACAGCCCTCACCTTCAGGTGCCTGTTCCCTGCAGCAGTATCCTGTTTTAGGCAGTTAAGTGTTTTATAAAGTGGGAGTACTTGAAATACCATCCCGCTACATCTTGGGCACTTCACTCAGCATAGTGATCAGGACACTTTGCGAGGGCAGAGATGGGCTGGGCTCCAGCCCTTGATCTCAAAGCTCTTACTGTGCTATACATTAAAGAGGAGCTGAATTAGGTACAGAAGTAGTTGTGGAACGCACATTTCCCATCTCTTAGGTAAGTGCCATAAGCTACAGGGTCATGCTCACACTTGCAGGGTGCCGGAGAGGAGGCTTTCTGGCTCATGTTCATGTATGTGGGCACCTCCGCTTCAGTTGAGCAGCGGGGTGGGCAGTCTGGCTTTGACCCTCAGCTGCTGGATTTTGTAAGGCCATAATAAAAGCTGGATCATGAACCATGCAGGCCATGTCAAGACTGGGTCAGTTCTGGCTGTAGCCAGGTACTCAGCTCTTCCCACCTGGGAACACAAAGGTAAAATAAACAAGAACCCCAGGGCTTTCCAGGGAGTACTTTCCTATTGATCAGAGCTGATTTGTTTGTCTTCTGTCTTTAACTATTTGTAAAGATATTTTGCTTTTACATGGAGCAGCCCCCAGATGGGCTAACAGGTCAGTTATGGAAGGATTCATAGGCTCAGACTTAAATTACGCTGCTAAATATCCAGAGTTCAGCCCATCTTCACCTACTGTTTAATCCTCTTTCTCACTGCAGTTTGCTGTGATGATAGACTTGCTAGTAATTATCAACATGTTGCCGCTCGTTGCTTTTCCCGCAATGTGCTCGCTGACGCTACAGCTAGCCGACATTGTCCTGACGCATACGGAAAAGGTCTCTTGGCAGTAATGACTGGGTTGAACCGACAGTTGACTCAGTTTCCCTTCTCACAGGGTGTATTTCTGATGTTGGCCTCCTTTTATTGACACAGTGTAATTTAGCAATGTGTGCTCTGCATGATGGGCTCCCATCTGGCAGATAATTGCCTGCTAGTTTAAATCCCGTCTTAACTTCAGTTTCTCAAGATCACAGAACCTGCTGGTGCCTTCTGGTTGGTTTTGCAGGCTGTTTGCAAAGGATTCATTACGAGCTAAAGTGATGCGGGCAGATTTCTGGGAGTTTTTTGGAATGTTGGGTGAGACAGGTTAACTTTTAGGTCCTGCTTACTAAGCTGCCTGACATTCTGCATTGAGTTTGGCAATCTAACGCTTAGGTTTGTTGACCAAGCTGCTGACACCAGGCACTGGTTGTTTGCACTGGTTATGCAAAGTGGGAACCCTGGGTACTTTTCAGGACCTGGTGAATGCTGAAAGCATGTTACATAAAACATGCTGGTTTTCCTCTTTCCTTGTTGCTTATCTTCTTCTCCCCTCTCCCTCTGTGTTCATTGGATCTGTTTGCCATGTGCTGCTTTGCAGCAAGGCGCCACGTCTGCAGAGTTTGCCTGCTGCAAGTTTGTACAGGGCCGTGCGCAGTGGAGACCTCGCTGCTTTTGTAATACCTGCTGTAAATAATGAGGATAACCACCAGACATGGACTGCCCTGCGAGATAGCCAGATACGGATGGCAGTGCTGGGGACTGCCCCGGGCCCGGCCGATGGTGTATCTGGCACGCTCTGGGAGCTGGCTGGCAGTTGCCCACCAGGCACAGTGCTTGCCGATAGTGTGGCAGCATTCTTTCTCACTGCCTTCCCTCTTCACAGAATCACAGAATGTTAGAGATTGGAAGGGACCTCGAAAGATCTTGCCTTTGGGAGGCAAGGCAGGTGTCTCATCCACCCCTCACCCTCTTCTGACCACTGTGGTGCTGTTACTTGTTATTAGGTGGGTGTGTTTGGCCCAAGGCAACGGGCAGGGTCCATCCCCTACAGGGTTGCCCCGTGAGATGCTCCCGATGAACCGGTTGACAGCCATCACATCACCCATGCAGACCTCTTACTTCCTGTGGCTATTTTGGGTTTGGGACCTCAGTGGTGCTGGCTGCAGCTTCCAGAGGTTTTGCCCCTCTCCTTGCACAGGGTCTCGGGGACCGCAGCATGAGGTGGTGATGGTCCCACAGAGGTTTTGCTACCCGGCATGGACTGCTGCCCGTCACGGGGCACACTGCACACTGAATGCTGGTGCTTGTCATCTTTGCAGTCTGTGGGGGCAACACCTGTACCCATGAACTGGGAATTTGGCCCTGTTTGGGGATAGACAGGGATTAGATTTTTTTTCCTGTCCCCTGTGACAAGTTGCGGTTGCCTTTACTGGCTGGTTGCTTCATGCCTCAGCTCCCTTATGGCTCAGCTGATAGCGGTGTCTGGGACTTTATTCAGCTTTAAGAGGCTTTAAACTAAGAAATTCCTATTTACTACCAACAGCATTGATGGACATGACCAATTAATGGCAATAAACTCAGGTGAGAATTGAGAGACAAGGACATTTTTTCTATTGTATGGAGTGAACTTGTTTGTTTTGTATGAATCAGTTTTACAATTTTTTATATGATCTGCTTTTAAAATATGTCCCTTGGGGATTTCTTAAGCTTAGATGACTGATTCACTCCTTGGCCCAGCCAGTGAGCATCAGGCTGTGCTGAAGCCAAGGTGCTGAGATGATCAGATAAAATTACCCAAATTCTGGTGGCAGTTGAGCATCCATCTGTTTTTTTGGGTTTGTTTTTTTCTTCTTGGGAGAGGTCCTCCAGGACTCCTGCATTTTGCCTGCTCTGAGGGCACTGACTCCCTGGATGTTTGCTCTGTGTCTCCTTGATCAGACTTCAGCTGTCAAAAGAACCTGTTGCTCTTTTCAAGGCCTAAAGGGAAAGTAAAGTCACAACTTTGGTGGCCAATTTGAAAGCTTTCTCAGATTGGAAAGTGTCCCATGGGGTAAACAACTTTAGTCACACTCTACACATCCCATATTGATCATATAGGATGGCATTTTACTGGCTTAGTGCTACTTAAAGTTGGGATATTGTGCTTTTTCAGGTATTTAAATAAACTTATGTAAATGACTAATGATAACAAAAGACTAAGTAAATTTCATTCATGTGCTGAAACTGAATTTTAAGGAAATCAGTCTGAGATTTCAGCAGTTTTGAAATTCACAGTGTTCTTTGCACTGTAGAGCCTTTGTGCTTACTGCTGTAGTCATGTTACATGATGCCTAATACCCAGCAAGGTGTGTTCTTGGCTCATTCGGCAGGTAAGGCTCCCTCAGGGTCACTGAATCCCTCCATGTACTCAGCACAGAGCGCAGCCTGATGATTTTATAGGTACGTGTCTGCATTTGCATTTCCAGTGCTTTTTCCTTTTTGCGGTAGTTTTCCCTTATATGCTATGGTGTTTATTAAAAGCAGGGCTCTGATCAGTTTTGTGACCAGTGTCATCACTCTCTGCTTCCCACTCCTGGCAGTCAGTGGCTAATTTCCTAGTGGCCCATCCTGGGGATGGGATTTTCACTGCTGAATACCGCCTCCATCCATGTGATGCGGTGGAAAAGGCCAGCAGGCATAGGCACCTTGCAGAGATGCTCAGGTCCTGGGGCCAGGGCTTGAGCTCACAGCTAAGAGCTGGTCTCTAGCAAGTAAGACGCTGATCCATTAGAGTTTCAGGGTAATTTAATCACTTTTGGAAAGCACAGTAGTTATCCCGCACTAAGAAACCACCACTGCTTCTGTTCCTTATTAGACATCTTAATTAATTTCTTTTACATTTCCTTTCTTAGGCATTTCATGGCATTTATTTTTCTCTACAGTAATTTATGAGTCACGAAATCTCTTGGAACAGGTTAGCCTCTGAGTGATGGCATTTCAGCAGCTCTTGCATTTCCTTTGGTTGCATTGTGTGTTGCTGCTTGTTCAGAGTCAATGCTGCTGCTTCCCCAAGGAAAGCAATATATTGTTACCTGAGTGTGATGTGCCAGGACCCCACTGCCCTCTCTTTGGAGACAGGCCCTTCACCTACTTAGGCAGTATTATTTAAAGTGCATATCAAATACTGGGATGGAAAATAATTCAATTTTCTGAAATTACAGTATTTGGGTGACTTCCTTTTCTTGTCCAACCACTGTTTGTGTGTTTGAGTTGATTCAGAAAGATGGAAGCAACAGAGCAGATTAAAACTGCGTTGGCACTGGGGCCTCCACCCCAGGGTTTTGTTAATTGGGATGGTTTTATTAAAGAAAGTGAGGTATTACCCGCTGTTGTACATGGCACTGTGAGTATCTCATCTCTGTACTATTCTGATAGTTCCTAGTCAAGAAAAGTTAATTTGTATTGTAAAGAGGACAAGTTGGGGAACAGAGAAACACTGGAGGTATCGTTTATGGTAGAAAATTGCATCTTTTGTATTGCAGAATGAAAACCAAAGAGGACTATGATTGCTACCTACCTCTCTGGTAGGTATTTTACTTGTGGAAAACAAAGTTAAAAGCAGGGCCATTTAAAGAAAAAAAAAATCTAACTGAACTGACTCTCAATGAATTTAGGTGGGATGTTAGAAGGCCGTTTGAAACCTTTAGGGAAGCAAATTTCTGTAACAACTTGTCTGTAAAGGGATCCAAAGAAGTGTAGCTGGGTTTAAGTTGAAGCTTGACAAATTAATGAACGTTTGATAGTTTATAAGTGGTGTTATGTATATACAACACACTTCCTTGAGAAGCTTCCTTGAATAGAAAATTGAACTTGGTGGTGGGAAAATTATTTCCCATTCTCTTTTGCTGCAGAATTTAAACACTCATATTAACAAATTGTAAATGCATTAGCCCTTTGAACTGCCTGAGCTTGTTTAAGTTGTTGTGTGTTGATAACAGCATTGCTATCCTCTCCTAAACTTGATATCGAAAGATAAAGAATCCACAAGGCAGCATGGTTTAGCAGATAAATGAATGGGGCTGGAAGTTATTCACAAATGTCATAGGCTGCAAGCTGCAGCAAACCTGAGCCAATCTTGCTTCTGGCTGTTACAGTCCTTCCCTTCCCAGCACCTGTATGACCTTGTGCTGGGCTGTTTCCATGCACCAAGTTGTTAAAAAGCCAATTTGCCATTAAAAAAACCCAAAACAAACTTCTGACTTAGCATGAAGAAACAGCTCAGTCCATCAAACGAGTATCAGAGACAGTGCAAGGGAGGATGAAAGCTGATAAAAAGCTGAACTACCAATAATAAAAAAAAAAAAACCAAAACAACCAAACAAAAAACTTCTGACTTAGTGTGAAGAAACAGTTCAATGCAGTATGAGTGCCAGTGCAGAGGAGGAGAGGGACTGTGGCAGCCAGCCCTTAGATTAGTTTAGGGCTGCTGTGCATTTGCAGCAAAAACCTAAAGAAAAATATTCATTTCTGTTTGTTTTCTTTGAGTGGGATTTTTATTACCTTGTGCTGGAACAGTTCTGCGCATGGTTGGACAGGTACCAGGTGTAGTGTAAAAGAGGAGGCAGTAATTAGGTGGGTTTAGGCTCTGCCCTTGGCTTGGTGGGTTCTCTGCTGCTTCTTCTTGGAGGAGATTGTGTATGTTTGCCATGTGTGTGTTTTGTCCCTTCTGGAAGGTAGAAAGTCTCTAGAAAGTCCCTTCAACTTATGAGAAGGTTGTGCTGTCCCTCCCTTAGGCCTGTGTGACCACATTGACTCAAACCAGGGGGAGAATTTGTTCAGTGCTCTATATACAGTACTCTGCACCCAACCCACGTAGGCACGTGTGTCAGCACTCACCATTCTCTTTTTGTGGGTACAAAACTCCTGGGTTTCATTTGTATGAAGTTCTGCCACCCCTACAGCTTGAACTGGCCACAGATTTTGTGATGCAAAATGCAGCTGTATTGCTAACATCAAAACCACAGGAGATTCAGTAAACATGTTTAAAAACACCTCTCTTGGAAACACACAGTGCGCAAGAAAGTATTGCGAATGTATGTGAAAATAAACAACTGAATAATTTTAGTTCTTCTTTCATTGTAGATTGCTGCTGCTGGTTTGTTAATAACAAAAATAACAAATTTTGGTTTAAAAAGTTAAATTCTCTGGTAATAAGGATTTTGCATTGAGAAAGTGTATGTATGTATTTATGAGCTCTGGCTCAGTCCTTTGAATTATCTAGGCACTACTGTAACCGATAAGTGAATGCTGATAACCCTGTTAATATTTCAAGGACTCTGCAACTATAGGGGAGCAGTCGGTAACTATCACATTCTGTTGCACTGCAGGACAGGTTTTTTATTTGCTATCTTAATGGTCTTATATACTAATTTTTTTTTTCAAGCTCTGTTCACCTTGTCTCACAGCAGCTCCTTGGCAAGCAGCCTCACGAACCCTTTAAGATGCTTCTTACTCACAGCAACTGGGCTCATTGCCTGCCCTGGTGTGGCTGGGATTTGGATTGCAAATCCCTCATCTGAACAAAGAGGGGGAATAGAAAAGGCTGGTCTCTGGCCTCTCTCATGCTTTAGGAAACCTTGCTGGCTTCACAGGATTGTGCTCATAACTCTGTCTACACTTCAAAAAAAAAAAAAAAGCTGTGGTTTTTGCAAAGATGGGTGCAGCCCCACCAGCAGGCACGTTGCTAGAGGAGGGAAGAGAGGGGTGACTCCAGGGAGGCTGCGGGGATTTCAGGTATCATCTTATCTAGAGCTGCCTGAAGCCTTATCCACACTTGCTTCGTTTTTCTCTTTCATCATACTTTGTCTCCTCAGAACCACGAGGCTGGAAATCAGTGGTTTTAGAAAAAACAGAAGAAGGGGAAAAAAACTGGATGGAGACAAGTGGTGTGTGCAGGATGCGTCCCCATGCGTTCCCTCATTGTGCTCATCTTAAAGGCCTTACAACCCAAGAAGCAGCTTGCTGTACTTGCTTTCATGAGACAGTATCAACGGGGCTGGATTTGGCCTGTATTGGCTTGCGTTTGGTGAGGAGCAGAGGAGATGAGTCAAACCAAACAGAGTGACTCATCAGAATCGGGCTCATGCAATGGTTTGTGTTCGTAAAAATGCTCAGAGTTGGGACATGGGCTGTCTCCCTTTGGTTTGCCGCTCTTCAGAGCTGTTGAAAAAGACCTGTAAAGTTTGTGTCAGCCATAGTCAGAGCAAAAGGTGACTGTTCTTGGCTATTATCTGGAGCCCCAGGGGCTACAGGCAGTTACTGCGAGGCAGCTGCCAAGGCTAAACTTGTGTCCTTGCACCTGAGGTTTCCTTTTTGCCATCGCCATCATTAAAGGTGACCAAAAAAGCTCAAACCACTCATTTATGTGGAAACACACATGGAGGACTTTGCACAATAGGTACCGCTGGGCTAAGCAGCCTGTAACTATTCATCAGTTTGGTTTAGAAAGGGTGGCAGCTGCTTCCCTGATGCCAGACTTGGGTAGCACCACATCTTGTGTAGCTTCCATGTCTCTTGAGCTGTGTTTTGATTTGAAACCATCCTCTCTCTTACTCTGCTCTTGGGCATCCTTGTATTAAAGATATTCACTGCACGCTGAGATCTCCACCTCTCCTGTGGCATAAAGTCACAGGTCTTCGTCTTAATGGACTCGGAGGAGCCAGGTGGAGGCAGAGCGAGCGTGGACAGATGGACGCCAGGATTACCCTGCTCCTCACTCTGGGGTTTATCAGAAGAACTCCAGTCAGGGATGCTTTCCTCCTGCACGAGAAGCCCTCCTTAAGAGGTGGGCTGGAAGGTAGACCCAGCTGTGAATCCCTGTGAGGAGAACCTGGTTTGATCTGCAGAGGAGAGCTCTTGCGAACGCACAGCCTGTGTGGTGGCAGGGAGCTGCTGCAGGGGCCTGGGGACCACACTCATCGGGAAGGAGCCACAGGGCTCCCTCACACCCAGCTCTGCAGGCAGGAACAGCCTCTCATAAAGCATTGTCTTGAATATAATATGCACAAAACCAGCCTGTGGGAAAAGCTGCTGCTCCCTGGAGAATTTTTTTGGGTGTATCCTGCTCTGTGAGTTATGATTTCTGTGAGGTACAACACACCCTTTTTGTATGTGTTTGTTAGTCAAAAAGTACACCGACTTCCTTCTGTTCCAGGAGAAGTGAGTCTGAAGGAGAGGCAGGTAAACAGTGAAAGAGGATCTGCCGGCACAGCTCAGGTTAGGAGGCCGCACCGGGGCTGGGATTTAGCTGGGCTGCCTGATTCAGCGCCATGTGTAGGTCATTAAGGTATACCCTCCAATTAGCCTAAGTGGCCCTTTTATTGATGTGTGAGATCAATGAGCCCAACTGCAGGACAGATAGCAGAAAATAGTCTGGATGATTTTAACCACTGTTTTGCATGTCTAAGTAATTTAAAGTTAGAAAAGACCTGCCCTGCTAGTGTTTACAGAAGCTCATTAAGCAAGACAAGGATGCTTGCCTGCCCTGGAGGCTAAATGGCAGAGCCTGGATGGGCCGGCTCGGCTCCCTCTGCCCGGTCTCATCCCGGCACAGCCAGGATCCGTCCCTGCAAGCCAGCCAGCTTGGCAGGGCGCTACTGCACCGGCCAAAAACCACAGCAGGTCCATCGCCTTGTTTTCTTTACTGCCATAAGCATCACCTCTCAGACCTGCTAAATTATATGAGGCCAAAGGGATGTCTAAGCTAATATCCCCCACTCTAGCTCTGCCTAGTAACAAATATTAGGTAAAGAGTATGAGAAACAGGACAAGTACAGACTGGTCCTTCCTTTCTTGCACTGTCCCAGCTTCTGGCAGGGAGATGTTTCAGGGCTTTTGGGGCTACAGGCTTCCCCCAGATCATGGTGTGACTTGTCATGGGGCAAGTCAGTGCCACAATCCATGATCCCCTCATCTCTCAATTTGTTTAATCCCTCTCTGAGGTTTCTGCTTTCCCCAGTGCCTGATCACAGTTCCCACCATTCAGATGCACACACTCACAGAAGTTGTTTTCTGTTAAAACATGTTGCCTGATCATTTCACTGGGTGATCTTTAGTTTTTATATTGCGAGGAACAGGTATTAATTGTTCTTTGTTCCCCTTCTTGTTGTGATTTTATATTTCCTTATCATGCCTCCTCGTAGATGTCTGTCTTGATGTTCTAGATGGAATGCTCCTCCTCTTGTACTGTGAAGATGACTTCTCCAGATGTGCCTGACTTGCCCAGGAGGGTGTAAATTAAAGCATCCCACTGTAAATTAGTGTATTTATGCCCAAACCATTTCCAGGGAAAGGGCAAATTACAGAGGTGGTAACTGTCTGCAGTGCTTTGAGCTTTGTTTTTTTGTCTGCAAAATTTTTGCTGTGTTTACATCATTCTTTAAAATTCCTTTGCAAAACCTGCAAAGCTTTGGTCATAGAAAAACCCATTCCTGGATGGCTACTGCTGGTGACTGCTGGCTACTGTCTGAAAAGCAGCAGGGTGCCCTGTATAGTTTTTTGCTATTCTCTTTGCTCATCCCTCTAAATGGGGTGTTTTGGATACAGCTAATAGCCATTTCAGTACACAAATAGTATCAGTATTGCCTCACCACTCATGTTAGAGCAAAGCTTAGTAATATATTTCAGAGAAGAATAAAGAACCAGGTGCAGTGAATGTATTTTTACATTTTTGTTTGTATTTGTTGTCAGTCTTTTAGCCTGCAGATTGCCAACAGAAATGCAGGCAGGAGACCTGTGCCGAGCAGGGTTTGCTCTCTTCCCTGTGCTGCAGGTAATACAGGGTAACCGTGACCTGGGAGAGATTTCTTGTCAAATTTGAGATGTTTGTCCCTGTTTGACTTTTGATTCCATTCGGGCCTGGCTTCAGGTAATTGCTGGTTGTGGAAACAACCAGGAGAAGGGGAGGGCAGGAGGCAGGAGACACGCATTATTACTTCAGGGGCTCTGCTTGCCTTAAGGTATCGTGTATGTATCACACCATCCAAGCTGACCCCTGCACTGGTGACCACACTGAGCCCAGGGACCATCATGGCTCTCTGATACCTGGCGAAAGAGTTCATCTCAAGCTACACATTTCACTGCATTTGCTGGTTTATTTATTTGTTTCTGTATCTGGATACTTTTTGCTATTATAACCACATTAATTGAACCTGATACTTTAATTGCTATATGAATTGCCTTTGAATCGCTTAGGAAAATCCCTATATTTTCCTTTAAAATTAATGCTGCCCTCCTGGTCAGGATTTTGCTTTGAGATGGGACAGGTACAGCTGCCTGGTTTTTTAGACCCCTTGCTGAGCCCCTTGTGATAGAAAGACCGAGGTGAGTGTGTGTGGACAGATTTTTTTACAAGAGCTCTTTCCACTAAAATTGGTACACGCTGAATTTCTTTACTAAGCCAAAATCAGTTCAGGAAAGATTTCTGTAGGCTTCAAAAAAAGACCAAAGCAGTGAGAATATTATCTAGATCACGTAAGGAGTTCAGGGCTTTGGGAGCCTCATGGTGCTGGGGGAGAGGCTCTTCACAGTGGCTCTGTCACCAGCCCATCAGAGAACAGCTTTACCCAAAATGGCAGCTCAGAGCTTGCCTTGAGGCTAGCAACATTACATGCATATTATTTTTAAATGTTAGACCTAAATTTGTCTTTATTTACTGGTTTAAAAAAAGATAAGAAATGAGAACCAGAAAATCTTCAGCAACATTGTTCAAAGGACATCAAAAGGAAAGTGTTTGCTGTTTTTCTTGTATTTATGTTTGTAGAGCATAGGGTCTACAAACCTTGGTCTTGGTCCCATTTTGCATTATAAATCACTATAACAGAATGAAAAAAGCCAGCAACTCTGCTTTGCCTTGCATGCAAGTATGATAGAGCATTTGGTTTATTTGATTTTTTTTCAAGTTTTCCGTATATGTTTTTGACTCTGCTTTTAGTAGGTGAGACTAAACCAGAATTCTACTGGTGGTGTCTCGGTCACAGATGACTGAGCAGGGAATTATTAACCCAGCATAAGAGCTAACATGAGGATTACTGGAAAGTTCCTGCCTGTGTCAGTTTTAAGTGAACTGTGTTACTGCAAAAGCTGTGGAAAGTTCAAATTGCTTGAGATCGTGCCAAAGGACTGTCAGTGGTGTTTTGTTAGACACTGATCACCTCAGGCTCACAGAGAGAGCCTATTTTGTTTAAACTGAGCAGTGCTAGCTCTGTGCTCCAGAGTTACTGCCTAGCTACCTTCCCCTGCATCAGTGTCTGGGATATTAAAACCGATTCCAGGATGAAACCTGACAGCAGTGTGGCTCAGGTCTTCCTGGCTTTAATAGGAACTTACTGTAAAGCTCCTGTAGACTTATGGACTACCTCCATCTTTACCTGAGTCATAAAACTTGTTTTTGACCAAATACTGCTGACTGACCCCTCAATGTGGCTGGCACCTGGGTTGTCGGTGCTGAATGGGACATCTCTGCTGATGTTGAGCACTGCCAGGTTGATATATCATTGATATAGAGCAATACTTTAGACCCTGGACAGTCCAGATGATGCTCTGCGTCTTTTCTTAAGCAATGGAAAACTATCATGGAGGCATCTGCAAGGCCCCTTGTCTGATTGAGGTCTGGAGAACAGGTCTCCCTGGCCACCAGTTCCCTCCTCACTGTTGTTGAGAGATGCCCTCTCCATTGCACGTTCTCCTCTGAACAGCCTATGTTGCTCTGGAGGATCTCGGGCATTGCACTGCTGTAGTTCTCGTGGAGCAGAAGAGCCTGAAATGTCATCAGTTGCACTGAGAACAGCATCTTCAGTGCATTGTGGTCAAACTTTCTTACTAAGTCAAAACCCCTGTTTCTGCTACTGTCGTCTAAAGAATTCTCCACTGTAGAAATTATATTCTTGATGCCAATGTCTACAACGTCTGGATTTTAGATAATTTCAGGAGGAACTTGACTAGGTTGCCAAACCCCTGAAGAAAGAGGAAGTGGTGATATCAGCAGAACCAGGAACTGTTCTTCACTGTCAACTACTGGTTGAGAGCACCCTCCAGACCTGTTGTACTGTTGTACCGTTGTACCTTGCGATGGGAAACATCTAAGTGGTGCATGCAAAAGGCTGGTGACAGAGCAGAGCAGTGGGGACTAGAGGGGTTCCCATCAGTTCCCCAACTGCTCACATCTACCAAAGCCATACGTTGCCAGTGGCTGCACTGAGTATGTGACCACAGCTATCCCACGCATTCCTGGAGGATGCCGAGAGGACCAGCTGGAGAGCTGCACATCCTTACTGCCAGTGGCGCTTGGTGCTCTGTGGGTAGAGTATCCTGACACAAGTCTCCAAACATCAACACATTTTGTTCAAATAACCTGGTTGATGACACAATGCCGGCAAAATTAATGACTTGCATCTTCTCTTGCCTTTTCGCCTCTTTTCTAGATTGGTTGACCTGTACGTTCAGCTTTAGCTTGGGAGGTGTTGCCTTCTGGGCTGATTTTTTTCTATCATTGTCAAGCAGATTGGTGGGGCTGTGCCTGACTTTCTGCACCTGTGCCTCTGTTGATTTTGATGGATGCAGGACTTTGTCACTGTTCAAGCTACTCCCAGCTTGGCCAGCATCCATCCTGGAGAACTAGACAAGGACCAGCCTTTGTCTTAGCTGAGAGACAATGTCATCTATGTACAAAAGCTATAGATAGCCCACAGCTAAATGTATGCTCACATAGCTCTGCTGCCCTCGGAGCAAGAGGCTGCATTTTGGGAAAGGAATTTGTCGCTCTCATAATTCAGCAGAGAGCAGCATCATCAGTCCTGCCCTGTCGGCATGTCCTGCCAGCTCCCAGAGGTCCTCGCTAAAGGGCCTTTTTGCTTGGTCTGGGGGGCTGTGGACAGACAGCCTTAACTGGGTGTCATGTCTTGAAGCCGTATCTGGCTGCCAGTTCCTTCACTGATGTAATTTTTCTGACAAAGCTTATTTTCATTAGCCAAATGTGTAGGCATTCATAAATCTTTTGTAGAAAAATTCCTCAGATCCCTTGGCTGAACACTTCAGAGCTTAGTTTCTTTTCCTCTGATGGTAACACGTCAGACACAAGTATTACTTAGTGGTTTATATACTCGGAGAGATCTTTAAATATGCTTATACTGCAACATTTTTCATGTTTACTGTGTGTTTGTATGTGACCATATCCCAGTATATCACTGCAATTATTTTTGAGGTCAAAATATTGAGAGATCCACTATTCTTCCGATATTTTAACCCATAAATAGTGGCAGTAGCATGAGACAAGATCTTGTATTAGTTTAACCTTTCAGTGTCTTGCTGAAGCAACAGATCTTAGTGAGAGCCGCAGTCACAAATATGCAGGTTTATGTGGATTCTTCCAGAAACAGAGGTGTTTCCCCAACCCCTTCATTAGTTGTGGTTTTTATTGTAACATCTCTTGTTCTTATAACATCTGTGCTGCTTCTAGAGGAGTAGGCTCAATACAGTCGTTGTAAACAAGGCTACCCTGTAGGAGTATATTCTACTCGGGCACGTCTTACCACATCTTACATGAAGTTACCGCCTTTATTTTAGCTATTGCATATTGTACAACACTGTATTGTTATTGCCTAACATTAAAACCCTCTTTTGTGTGCATACCTACACGTGTGAAGAACACCGCTGTGGCAAAAGTGAACAATTCTTGCAACACATTGTTACGGCTGTCAACCACTGATGCAGGCGGTTGTTTGAGTGTGTATATAGCCTTTCCAGCCCCCAGATTCAATAGCAACAGCTGCTAGGGCTTTTGTGCCGGCTATGATTGCAAAACCATTCTCTGCCTGTTTCTTCCTGTGCCGATCCACCACCCCTGCAGCAGGCTGCCTGTGAGCTCTGGGTAGCGAGACCGTTTGTACAGGGTGAGGCTCTGAAATCCTCATTTTGCACTCCAGCATCTGCCACTGATTTTCTGTGGGCTGTTTTAGCTGTGCCACGTAACCCGTGTTAATTTATTTCCCTGTGAAAGTAGTAACAGGTCAGAAATCCGAGCAGAAAATGAGCTTGTTGGAACCTGGGTGGGTGCAAATCCTCACTGAAAGGGAAAACCAGGCGGCCACATGGCTGCAAACCATCCTGCGGGAATGTAAAGCCCGTATGGGGCTGTGCTAATGTGCCTCTAAATTGACACCGGCTTGGAACTGCGCTGTGAATATTGAAGAGTCTCTTTTATCGTATTCCCCATGAGGTAATTCTTATGGACTAACATCAAATCACTGATGAAAGGGAAACTCTTTATTTGCTTATTCTAGAGAGAGATGGCAACATAATACAAGAAATGCTCTGTGAATACAACTTGCGAGAAATGGTTGCATTTGATTTTGTTGATGGAGACGTAGGAGAGACTTAGCAGATAAAGACTGACACATGTTAAAGGACCTTTATTGTGGATCAAAATAAAAGGCAGATTTGGAGAGGGTACTTCATGTTGTTCTTATCTGTCCCTAGGCAGTGCATCTTTGTAGGTTTGCAAACTCCTGAGGTACAAAAACCGTTAGACCTCAGACCGCCCATGTTTTACACAAATGATGGTTATGGCAGTTTGGGGGTTTTTTTCTTTCTCTATTGTTTTTTCCTTTTACAGCAGAAATCTTTTGGCCAGCGGTAATGCAAAATTCCTTGTTCTTTTAGAAAGCTGATGTTTGCCAAAACGGTAACCTTATAGATTGTCTTCTTGTCAGTAAGGCTTTTAACCACCGTTTTGGCAGAGCCTTGAAACATGCCCTTTCTCAGGAAAGAGTTGTCTGGGCTAGAAAAGCATTGGCATTAAAAAGAGGTTGTCATAGTGATTGAAACCTCCTCATAGACATTCCTCAGGAAAAGTATGCTGCAAGATGCACCTTTGTAGTCCCTTTTTTAAGTAAGGGACCTTTTAAATTGAAGAGCCTATTTCATTGTCTAAATGCAGATTTCTGTCACTTGTAAAACAATAGGACTCTGGAGTGCTGTTTGTGTATCAATGCTTATTTTAATTACTTTCTACAAGAAATGGCTCAATGGGAATTAAGTTCCAATTTCTTGCTATTGCAAGGCTCCAAGTTTTTTGGGTCTAAACCAGAATCACAGCTTGGTTCCTTAGATTAATAGGAAAAGATTCAAGGAAGACACTAAAACTGAGCCCTGAATGACTGGCTCTGAGCAGGCTTGAAAAGCACAGCCTGGGAAACCTGTCCTTGTCGATGTTTGGTCTTTTGCCTGAGAAGACCTAAAAAAGGTCGGGACTTGACTGTTATCTCCTGAGCAGGCAGATCCATATGTATGACCAGTGTGTTTGGGTCTGGACAGAACTGTGTGTGGATAAAAAAGAGAGAACTGAGAATATGAACAAACTATTTTTATACTAAATCTAGAAATACGGCATTTAATCAGTATGGTTTTTTTATATATAGATGTAATTATTCATTTGAATCGCTATTATATCTATGTTATATTTCTGTTTACCAAAATAAGATGAGGAAGGACATGTTTCCAGGATAGGGTCTTCATTATAAAAGAAAATAAAATATATGCTGGATAATCTGGGGAAGGATTGGAAAACAATTAAACTAGGAATGAAGTATGCGCAGGGGATGGGTGAGGTTGTAGAAGTCTCCTGGCGATTATATCTTTCAGTGCTTGGAGTCTCTGGATGTGCCTTATTCCATACACTTACTTTCAGTTCTTTCATAACACATGAACACACAAAGAATATTAATTAGATGAAAACTAAACTCGTGACTAGCCCAGAACCATCTGTTAGAAACCCACTTTTTTTACCTGGCTGCCCAACAAGAAAGGTCTAATCCTGAGGTATTTGGAGACGTGTTGATGTGAGCTGCACTGGATTTCAATGCCTACTCCTGCAACAAAATTAACCCCAAATTCCAATCCTGTTGGGATTAAAGGAAGAGACAAAGAAAGAGACTTTTGGGAAGATCTTGTTATTTCTGGAAATACCCAAAGCCCTGCTGGGAATGGGGCCTAATGAGAACCTATTATTGTTCATATTGTTCTCTCTGAAATCAAAGGCACTTCTGCAATCGACTTGAAAGGAGCAGGACCTGGGAGCCATTTATTTTACTTTCATCCCCTGTGTGACAGTTCATCAGTTCAAAAATAGTGACTTTGGTGTTTGTGGGTATGGGAAAATTCATCTGAGCGAGAAACATGGACTGTTTTTTTATATTGCATCAGAGTGTCTGGGGAATTGGCAAAGATGCAGTGTAGTTCAGTTTAAATCTGGTTTACAGTGCGTGAATCTATGTTACCATTTTAGTTCAGATCACAAGCATGCTTTTGAAGAAAATCTGCTGATCATTCCCAGTTACTCCACTTCAGTGTGCATCGTGGAGTCACCTGGGAGCACACAAACTGGGCGCCTCCCAGATGGAACTAGTCCAGAGGATGTGCTCTAACCACTGTCAGACGGTCCTTGAGACTGAACCGAAAGGCAGGCAGGACCCCTGGAATGAGTGAGGAGAGGCTGTCAGCCCCACTCTTTCACCCTGTAGATCCTATTGCACTGCCGTGTCTGCATCATGTGTCTGTGCTGCCACAGCAGCCTGGAGGGGAATCTGTGCTCAAGCCTGGGTTTCCCGGTTGTCCATCCTTTCCTGGGTGTCAGGCTGTAGCCTAGAGCAAGTCTGCAGGGTCTCATCTGGGGAGGAAAATCCATGGGAGGAAGGATCACTGAGCTTGCGAGACCTTCAGTAACAGGAGATGGGTTTTGTTCTTTCAGCACACAGCTGTGCTTGCCCAGCATCTACCTTCTCTTGCTCTTGGGATGCTGTAGCAGGCACTGGCTTACTGTTTGAATAAAATTTCTTCCTTTCACATAAGCAGCTGATTTTAAATACTTAAGAAATATTCGAGGGCTAATTGAAATATGTTTGGTAGTACATTTTTAAAGCAGCACAACATGGTCAGACTTGGAGTTGCATTTGGCAAAGCAGTTGCTGCAGGTGAACTGTGGTTGAAACGATGTTATGAAGATTTTTTTGTCTGCCCTTTCTTCTTGAAAGCCCTGAAGTTAAGGAGGACCAAAATCTGGATCCAGTTCAGAGTTTTGTGGCTGAAGTTCCTCTTACATGTTATTCTCCACATAAGAAATTGCTGTAAATGCTCATTCAAAAAATCCTTTAGGAAGAATAATAAAGGTGTTTGGTGAAATTTGCTTTAATATTCCCTTTATAGCAACTCCCACCAGGTACAGGTGTCTCTCCAGCTGCAGTTTCAGCTTGGCGACTTTCCTGGTCCGCCTTCCCTGGGGGTTTGTTTCGTGCTGCAGCCTTTCATCCCTCGCTCCCGGCCGGGCCAGCGTTAGGGACCTGGTGGGAGTGCTGGGTGCGTGCCTTTGTCCCCGAGTTACTCATCAACCCGAGGGGCCGGCGGGGCTCAGGGGCACCCGGTTACTGTGGTTACCAGTGGCATCGCGCTGCGCTTGTAAATGCGATCTTTGACCATAGCTACCGCTCTGGAGGAATTTTCACAGCTCCCAGAGAAGACAAAACTCTGGGATTCAGGATGGAAAAGGTTATCTGATACAAGGCGGATGAAGCGGAGGCTTGTTCTGCAGGAAAGTGAATCCCTCTGCCTTGCAATGTGGGAAATGTTGGAAGGTTTTTAAGTTTCACGCATATTCCCTTGTAACTATGGTCTCGTTAAATTTGTTTTCTCTAGCTCTGGTGCAAGGGTCGTGGATGGCAGTAGGGGTTTGGTTGTTTGCCATTTGCAGAGGTATAAGGTCACTCAAAATTGTTCTTGTGCTTGTGTGTTCGCAGCAAGAAAATTTTAAAGAGTCTTTCATCAGTAGTAGCCAGATCATATCTGCTCCAGGGTATCACTCATCTGGCCCCAGCAGAATTAATGCATTGAATACCTTGAGCTAGGTTGAACGTACAGAAAAGGAGCTGAAGACTTTGTGTAGTCACAGCAACAAAACCACAGCTGAACTATAAGTTTCTCCACGATCTCACAATAAATGTATTTTAGCCTGAAAGGTTGCGGTCACCTGCCTGTGGGAGAGTGTTCTCAGTTGGGACTTTTTTTATTTTGTTCCCATCTGCTGCAAAAAAGTATGTCACTGGATAACAGAAATTGGGGCCAGAGTACTGGAGACACAATAGTATTGCTTCACTTACCATTGTACCTTGTGTTACATTCACTGTTACGTTACTTTAATGACTTTATTTTTGAGAAGAGTTTGTATCCATAAGCCATATGTGTCTGTTCCATATTGCATCTTTATTTACTTGAATTATGTAAAACATTTAGTTCCAGGTGCAAGTTTAACAGGGAAGGGGCTGGTGCTCCCCAGGGCCGCCCTGGCTGAAGGGGAGCACAAGAGGTGTAAGTGCAGGGATTGCCCCCCCTTGCCGGGACTCTGCCCCTCTCCTGCCCACTTCAGATGCTCACTCCAAACTCTGTTTAGGATTTTGGGAGTGGTCCTTGCTTCTTATCCCTTCTAGTACGTCCCCAGAGTTCAGGTCTGCACTGCTTTTTTTCTTTCAATGCTTACACAGAAAGTACACCAGCACCTAAGCAGTTCATGAAAACACCCAAGAAATTATTGCCTGCCTGAGCTTAAAATCTGGGTGATGGCTCTGAGCAGATCCTTAGCCCTTACAGCAGGAAGGTGGCAGCTTGCTGCCAACAGCCAAGGTCCTGCCCCTGCATCAGAGGAGGAGAAGGGGCGACAGTGGCACGCTGTGTTGGCTCCTGGTCCCGGGGATCAACAGGTGGTCAGTTTTGGATGGTGTCAGGAGCAAAACCAAAGGAATTAGTGCAGTTAAAGCTGTACCAAAGTTTTTCTCAGTTCTCTCTTTGCTTCTGTGGGAAGCTCCCAAATGAAGTATGACTCAGTGGGGCCCAGCAATATGGGTTTTTTGAAGATGCGCTCCGTGCGCCATGTCGGGAGCTGCAGACGCAGAGCTTAAGGGGTGCTGCGCAAGGAGCCATGTCCCAAGGCAAACGTGCAGGTAAAGGGAGTCAGGGTGGTGTAGCAGGCAGGGGCTGCATGCTGCTGTGGGATTACAGCCCCAAACAGAGATGATAGGCCAGATACAGTTTCACTGGGGCTTGTACTGTGGCATAAAGGGTTCTTTTTAGTGCAGCCAAGAATCCCATTAGCCTTTTCTTTTCCTGAACAACCTGTCTCCTATCCATTGGGTTATCTAGCATCATATAGTGCGTCTTATGTGGTTTAGCTATAAAATGCATCTCTTTACATTTGCTCACATTACAGTGAAGTCCGTTGCTTCACTACGACTAGCTCCCACGAGCCTTAGTCACGCAGGATGTCCTGCCTGACTCCATGGGTCTGTTCCCAGTGAGAAGGTGAGCAGGGTTTGGCTGTTAGCATGACCACAGCCTGCCCAGCACAGTCTGTGTTACTTGGGGCATTAAACATACTGGGATTCAAGTGGTCTGGGGTGTAATGCCTTAGAGCCTGCAAAATTGCAGTGCTATTACAACATTTTGGTGAGGTGTTTGAATTTACATGACATATTTTGCTCCTTTCTTGTAATTTTTGAACATCTATACCATTTTTAAAGACAGAAATGCCCCACCTCTTCCACTTGAACACCCTAAGAAAGGAACTCTTTCCTGTGCCATAAATGTTATAATACTGTTTACGTGTACCCTCTAGTTCCTATAATGTCACATCACTCTGGACTAGGAGTTTGAGAACAATTACTCATTATTTTAGTGGAAAGAGCACTCAAAATATCCAAGTTTCATATAATCAAAATTAAAATAGTAGATATGAGGCAATATCACACTTAGGCTGGTAGCTTTGTCTGCATTAGTGAAAATCCATCCTATGAAAAACCCTTTATCTGTGTGTAAAAGCATCTTAATATAATCTTGCTGAATTACCTTGAGTGGTCCTTCTGCTGTGAGAGGTAAATACTAATTTAATTTCACTTTTGATGGAGCTCTTTTAGTTCCCATGTAGATACCAGCAGCTTATAACTAGTCCTGCCATCACATATCATCACAGAAAGTAGAGTCTCCAATGCTGACTTGCAGAATAGATTGCTTCAAGAAACTGTCAGGAAGTAGCCTCTATTGCAATTAGACAATTTAGAACAGTGCTAATGAGGATAAATTTTCAGGGATACTTGGCAGAATTCAACATGGCTGACAACGACGGCCTCCACTGTTTTTGCCTAAAATACTAGAATACATATAATTTGGTTGCAAGCAGTAAAAGTTTTCAGGTATAAACAGGTCAATTCACTGCGGAGCATAGAGGCACAGAAGCTTATTATAATAATTTTAATGTCTAAAAATTCTTTCTATTCCTCATAAACCTCTCTTTGGGCACCCACATTGCAAATTCTTCCCTGTGAGAAGAGTGAGACAGCTCCCTGTGAGCTGTCCTCTCTTCCTTGAGCAATTTCATTAACTTCACTCCAACTATCTGAGTAGGAAGAGGTTTGCAAGACTAGGTCAACAGTTCGACTTCCTTTCCCACAGGGTGATAGAGTTTATTATAAAAAATCAATTTTGCCATTTTTAATTAACTTTTACGAGGACAGACTATTTTTGGTAAGCAATCTAGACTCCATTGTTTGTCCTCTTTTCGTATGGATTTTGCCTGCCTGGGGATTTTGTAACATTTTTCCTCTGTTGAGATCTGTTCTTATTAGAATTGTTATTTTGGTAAAAGCCGTACGCTTGCAGCGATTTGCATACCTAAAATGCTGAGGTCGCTTGTACAGTGATACCATTAGGTTTCCACGTCTCACTGTTTGTCTCCCTGTCGGATTAAGGATTCTTGCTTCACCACCAGGAACATCTGTCAGTCTTTTCTGCGCTGTCTGGCAGCTTCGTTAAGGATCGAAACGCATGTAAACACCTTGGGGCTGGGGCTGTCTCTGACTTTTCTCTTGGCCAACGCAGTGCATTTATCCAGTGCTTAACCAGCTGCAGTTCTGAGTAATAATGACACAGATACTGTGTGAATACTCATAAAAAGCAGAAAATTTGTGGTCTCATTTTGAAGGGTTTGGGAACCAGCCTCTCCCATAAAGGTTGTTGGGTAGGGAGAACTTTTCAGACTTTTCCATGTCAAGCTTTTAATCTCCAGAATGTCCTTTTTACTTTTAAAAGGTCAAATTGTCCTGCTGACTGTTGTTATTGCAGGATGTTCCCAGCTTCTGTTGTGCACTGTGGTTTACTGGTGGAAAGGTATTTGAGGTCCTAGTAATTTTATTTGTTTATTTATGTGAGTTGGGTTTTTTTGTGTGATCGCTTGAGGGAATCAATGAGTGCTTTTGTTCTTCTTAATTTTATTTTATACCTGAATCATAAATTGTTGGACAGATCAAAGGTGCGGTTTGCTCTTGGTACATACGCTTCAAGTGACATTTCCAGTGGCGGCCATATGAAGGAGAAGGTAAACAATCCTTCCTTAGGGTACAATTACTTTTTGAAAGGTTGATTGATGGAATATACCTTCTAATCAGGACATACATTGAGGAGAGGATGAGCCCTTCACTGCATGGTTAGGAAGGCAGAGGGGTGGGATTGGCGGTCACCGGGGCTCTGGCTGCAGAGTGGGTGTGGAGTGGGATGCCCGGAGCTGTGCATCAGGCAGAGCTGCCCTGAAATACAAGGTCTCCTTTCCCTGCTGGGGTGGGGTTTGTCTTTTTCTGGAATGCAACTTCGTTGGGCTAAGCATAATGCAAATAATCTGTGATTGATAGCTGTTATTAGTGCTTCTCTTCTCAGATGCAGTTCAGGGATGGTGTGAAGAGAGGGCATCCGGGAGACAGATCTGCCTCATCTGGGGTGGATCTTTTCCATCTGTCTGTGGCACCTGTGCTTCAGAAATGATGCAAATACTTTTTTAGTGGATGAGTTCTGTATTTCTTCCTCCAAGTCATGTGCAATGTCAGGCATAGTTTCTCTGCCTAAAATACCTACTTCTTGGGGTTGTTCTCACTAGAGAAAGTACGTTGTGTTTTCTGACTTGGCTCAAAGAATTCACTTCAGTTACTCAAGGCACAGGATCAAGAAGATGAGGGTTTTCTATACTCCTCCAGCAAATTTGCTGAGGTCAATAGAGTTTTCCTACCTGAGCCATGTGAGCTGACCTTACAGAAAATATGGGTGCCTTATCTTGACTATATTTCTGTCAGGGTAGGTGACATGCACTAGTTAACTGCAGTTAAAATAAAACAAGAACCTCCTTTCCATGAACTCACATCCCAGTACTCTCCTAAATTTCCTTCCTGTGCTTCTGCTGATATTGCCAGTGCTAACGTAGCTCTTGTTAACTGAGTTCCCAATGCAGCCTTGTGGGACTTTTCTCTTTCCCATCGGAAGTGGATGGCAATCTAGGAGAAGGACCCTCATGCGTACCCAAATACAGAAGACAGAGGACTGTAGCTGTAGCTTGCAGGAGAATTTGTTTTGTTGTTTCACCATAGCTTTAGGTCAGTCTGTTTTCCATGGCATGCAGTTGGCCCAATTCTAAATAATGTACAGGCTTGCATTTCCTCTGTGGATTTTTCTGTATAAATTGCCTCTCTGTGTGTATTTGTGAATGTGTCAATATCTATATATATTTCTCTTATAAAAAGTTTAAAATTCCATAGAGCTTTTTAAGGCAATGACATAAACTATGGTGTTATTAAAAGACATCAACATGTTGCCTTGCTCTTATATTTAGCCCAAGTTATGGTGAGTGAAGAGCGATTTAGTAGGGCTTTGAGGACGTAATGAGTGCATTACCAGTCTTAAAAAAATCAGTTTGTGAATCAAATCCTGACTCATGTGCAAGAACTTTTGACTTGCTGAGTTAGTCTGTTGATTTCACAGAGCCAGCAAATTAATAAAATATATGAATTACTAGCCTTTCAGCAACTCTTTTTTCCTTTTTTAAAAATGTCAGAATTACTAATAGTTAAAAAGTTGTTTTCATTCTAAGTATGGACATTTCCTATTATAAAATAGTTTTGTTAACTGTAAACTCCTAGTTAGCATTTTCTTGTCCTTTCTTGGTAAAACTGCTGCTCACGTTTCCAGGAGATTTGCATTGGCACAAATCACTGTCCAGCCTCAAAGGGCCACAGGTGCCTCCTACACACAGACTGTGCATCTCCTCCTCCCTCTGAGCTGCTCTTTGCTTGTGGAGCAGATGACACACGGTCAGGATGGCAAAATAGATTCCTTAGCTGGAGGAGAGTACTGGAGTCAACATTATCAGTTTTTTTCTGGCATGACACTCTTGCAAGCAAGCCCACTTACTGTTTTTTTAATGCCCCGACACCCAGAACTCTGGTTATTCACAGGAATCTTTTTCCCATTTTAAGAAACATGGTTTTCTAGAGAAGCTTCAGGAACCCCCCAGTTGCCAGTGTCATTTAATGGCTTAATTTTGTAGCACAAATAGTAAGATACCAATATTTATTTTTATTTGGATAAACCTCCTTGTTCTGTTAGAGGCTTAGCTCCTGATTTTTGAATACATGGCATTGGAAAAAATATTGTAAACATTCAAATACTTTTGTAAATTAATTCTCTTGGGCTGCAAGTAGGGAGAGCTAATATTCTTACATTAGCATGGAAGTGCCTTAGGCCTTTCTTCTTTCTCCTTTATTGATACTATCTGAAGCGTCTTTAGAGTCAGGTTTTAGATTCATTAAGTCTGGATTTATATGGGTGAGACATTGCAATTAGCCATTGCACTCAGTTTACACCAGTCCAGTTGACACCTCTCTTCACAGAAATCTGCAGAATAACGTTATTTACGTGGGTATCACTACAAGTGTATGTCCCCTTGCAGCAATCACTGTTTACCAAGGTCAGGGTACTTCACCGGGTTCGAGCACAACAGGCTGGTGGCAACTAGCAACATTGATCCAATTGTTGCTGGAGTACTACTGTGTTTTGCTGTGACACCTCTTCTCCACATACAGCATGAGTTGGGATAACCCTGGCCGTAAAGCTCCTCTGAGAACCTGAAGTACTGCTGTTACAGCTAATGGGACTTGCATCCTAATCCTTTAGATCACTTTGAGCATCTTAGACTAAATTTATAAAAAAAGAAAGGGAGAAGAAAAGACAGTGTTAAGCTAATGTTCAGGGTCTAACTTAAGCTCTCACAAAACAAGAAGATTTGGCATCATTATCTCTGCCTGTTGTTTCTGTGTATTACTGCTGTTGTTACCCCTTGTAAGAAAGACTCCGACCTGTGTGAATTTGAAAGCTAGGGTGAAAAAAGTAAACCACTTTAATGAGCAAATGTTTAATAGCTTTTATGCAAGATTTCCCAACCTGATGCAATTTCATTCTAAAATCACATGTTATTATGAAAAAGCCATACTCTGACAGTTTAATAGAGTCCTAGGGCCTAACTCTGCCATGTTTGCATTAAGCAACATTTTTTTTCCAGGAGCAGTTGTATGGCAATTACCAGGAGTAGGGTACTGCACACCATGAGTAAGTGTGTGATTTAATTACCCAGTGGAAGATTCTCATTAGTGTAGAAAAGAAATATTGACCTTTCCAAAGTCTAATACATGCAGTTTAGCAACATTAAAGCAGCTTTCTATCTAAAAGCCAAGACTATTCACTGAGCATTGGGAACTCCTTGTAAAGATGTGATGAGAAAAGTTGGCTGGCACCTGGAAGAAGCGCGGTATGGGCTGGAGCCTGCACCATTCCCAGGGATGGGAATTTTTCCTTTGACTTGGCAGAGAGCAAGATAAAGATCAGTTTGCTGAGCTCTGAGAGACCAGTTAAACAACTCTGGTGTTGGTCGCATTCTCATGGTAAGCCTGTGGACTAAATGTGTAACTGCTTCAGCAAGTAAATGCCTCTAAATTAACACTGATAAATTAACTAACGTAATCCTTTACTGTAAATAATGACTGTTGTGTGCCGTATTTTAGCATGTTGGGATCTGAAGAGTTTTATAACAGAAGAGCAGAGAACACACTCCAGTGAGGAAGAGCAACAGCCTGTAAGCACACTTTACTTTTAGGGATTTTAACTGGGCATTAACCAGTATATGCTTTATTAGCAAAATTCTCCTCTCAAGTAAATTTACATACAACATATTAATCGCCTTTCAACAGATTTTCCTTCCAGGGGAGTGGCAAGAGTCTCTGATGACAAAACTCGTCTCGGTGCGTTGTGTTTGCAGGTAGCTTGAAGGAGGGAGTTACATACCATAGTTTGTTCTCATCAGACAGATGTAAAAATAAATCTACTGATTGCTCACATGGGTTTTTTTTTGGTTGTTCTTTGTTCAGTGTCTTGGTGGTTTTGTTGGAAAGATCTTTTGGTGCCCTGTAGATTTCTCTATGGTTTCTTGCTATAAAGCTGTTGAGCTGAATTCTCATTTAAGATCTCTTCTGACTCTGGAGGTGCATCTTCTCAGGCAATGATTTTGAAGTTGGAAGCCAGGGAAGCAGAAGGTCATGGTGTACGCTCACACAGACTGGCTCTGACCAGGATGGCTGCTGGGTGTAGCCGTGGTGTGGCAGTTACATTGACCTTAGGTCAGGAGAGACACAGAAGGCAAACCTGTGAGAGACCAGACAAGCAGCAATTACAGGGTGGAGGTTTTTTAGCCTGGGAGGGAGGAGTGCTCTCTCCATAAAAGAAAAAAAAAAAAAACAAATGTGGTTCGCTTCTGTTAATGAAACCCATTTGGCGCACTGAAAAGATTTAGAGCAGCAGCATGAGCCAACAGCATTTAACAATTTATCTTCTAATAGTTAACAAGTTGTTTTCTTGGGGTGAGGAGGAATCAGGATCTGCCTCCTTTCCTCACTGAGTCCTTTCTGGTCTGCAGACAAGCCAGGTTGCTTGTCTTGTCTTTTCCACTTGACTGTATTGCAGCATTGTAGCATGTGCCATGGTGAAGAAAGTGTGCTGGAAATTGCTATGGCAGGACCTGAGCACATGAAAACCAGGGACAGCCATTAGCTGTCCAGCATTAGAGTTGCCATTGCTTCCCAAATCATGTATCCTGAGGGTTACACAATGAATCATTTTGTTAATTGTCTGAAAATTTTGTGCAAGTAGGGAAGTGCATAATCTACAGTCTGTTTATTCATAAATACCAGCCCATTAATTTTGCTTAACTTCTCTGACTTTATCTTGGCAAATAGTTATCTGCAATAGCGTAGACTATAAATGCCTATGGATGTTATGCCTTTTTGGATACCATTTTTATCAGGGTCTTACCTTGGCCTTCAGAGAAATGCAGAGAAAAAAAGTACCTATAATGAGCCATATAACATCTGCTCTTACTGCCTGACCTGCAGATGTGATTGGATTTGTGTGCAGTGTTGGTCTGTTCACTTTGCAGCATGTATGACCAAATTTGTGTGTAAGGTTGCTGGAATACAGTAGACGCCAAGTCTACCGTACCTTCTGCATAGTGAGACTGTCACGCAGAAGATTCATTTCTTGTGCCACAGAAATATCTCAGGTGGTTCTCGTTCCCACACAAGGGAGACAGATCCTTATTTCATTATTTTTGCACTCTCCAAAGTATTGAGTGAGGACTCTGGGTCAGGCAGCGATGAAATATTAAAAAATAGATACAGTAGACGCCAAGTCTACCGTACCTTCTGCATAGTGAGACTGTCACGCAGAAGATTCATTTCTTGTGCCACAGAAATATCTCAGGTGGTTCTCGTTCCCACACAAGGGAGACAGATCCTTATTTCATTATTTTTGCACTCTCCAAAGTATTGAGTGAGGACTCTGGGTCAGGCAGCGATGAAATATTAAAAAATAGAAGATAATGGAAGAACAAAAATATATTCCCCTTTCCCTCTCTACTAAAGTAAACAGAGAAAGAATTAATCTTCAAATTCCCATTTAAAACTTACATCTATTAAAATAGGATTATTTGAACAATATAATACAGGAGGTTATGTAAAGATTTTAATGGTGTGCCGTGTACTGCTTTCAGTTTTTAATAGAGATCTCTTTCATTAATTGTGTTTTGCTGTTTTGATGAGTAAGTGTTTTCACCTGAAGATGATGAGTGAAAACTATGAAAGTTTTGTCAGAGCGCGTCGCTCTGGCAGAGGGATGGCCCCGGACCCGCTCGGGGCGGCTCGTCAAGTAGGTGCCCGTTGCTCCTGAGGTGTTGGTGGGAGCTGCTTGGAGGGAAAACACTGCTTGACTTCTCATCCTGGTGGCAGCTGTGTTGCTTTGATGGATACTGCAGTAAAAGAGCTTGGTTTATGCTGGTTTGAGTAAGAGCTTGATCACACAGGCCTTACTTCATCAGATTTGTCTTCTTAGACCAAGGCCCAAGGCCGTTGCAGAGCATTTTTCTGAGAACTAACTCTTACAAAGGGGGCCCTGAGTTGACTCCTCTGGCGTGGGCTGTAGCGCCTCGCAGTTTAGGCCTTGCAGTGAAATTCCTCAGAGGTGTGAAGATTTCTAGGATCGAAAGAGGGGATGAAAGGAAAGTCTTTAATATGGAGATTTATGAACTTTCTGTATTGCATGTGGAGATAAATATTTAAGTACTCAAGTGACCACACATCACATGTGTTACACAGTTGGAGCCATATATCAATCTCACAGCTGTGGCATGTGGGGCGGTCATTGTCCCCTTTGGTCACCACTCATTGTCTTCAACTCAAAATGTTAGCTGTTTTTTTTTTTCTCCTTTTTGTGCTGCTTTTTATAAACCTTTGCGCAGGAGTGCATTCTTGGCACTGTTGGATGTTTTGGGGGAAAGCAATTCCACACATTCTTAGCTTTGGGAAGTGATCAGGCAGAAAGACGTGAGCTAACGTTGGATGATTTATCATTGTTCTGCCAGAAAAGGGACACGACCTTAAACAACTACTGGCTGTGTAAGCCCAGAAAGTTATTTTACATAGGGTTGTTTAAGCCTGAAATGAGAATAGTGACATCCTTGCATACTGGAGAGGTGCACTCCGGTTTGTTTAAAACCAAAGGCTTTATGTACTTGTGTGTTAATTTTGACAATGCAATAATGTGAAAAAGTGTAAAAAGGAGAGATTTGCTTTCAGGAAAAATATTAAGACTGTGAAGGCTTAATATGTCAAAATGTTGGGTATTTTGTTCAGTCTGGGAGGTCTTTGTCTTTGTAAGAATCGTCTTCTCCAGCCTAGGATTTAAGTTCATTGATGTGCTGTCTTGGTGAATGAAGAACTTCTTTTCTGTGATGCTGAGAGAAAGAAAACAGCCTTCTTTACCGAGATTCCCTTTTAGATCCAAAATCAATTACTGGACATCTGATCTTATGTTCCTGAGTGATTCATAGGAGAGACCTTGCATTTAAGCCCTTTCTGTTATTCTACTGCATGCACTGTGTAGTAGAAATTGGCTAATTTAAATACAATAGTTGTAAAAGGCATATGTCAAGTGCTGTCTCAACCTCACTCTCTTTCAGAAAGCGCTAGTAAATCAGACAGGCAGTAAATTGTTTTAATTTGCTTATGAATTCAGTAGGAATTATCTACAAAGCCATCACACTTCTAGGTTTTCTTGGACAAGTCTCCTTTCTCTTCCCAGCAATTTTGTCCAGGCAGAAAAGCAGGACTTTGCCTGTATGAAAGTGCATATGTCATAACTGTGTGAAAGTTTTACCTAAGGAGGTATTTGATAATTAGGCTAATTAAAAGCAAGCACTAGGGCAGATTTGCTAAAGATATTTATGAAAGTTATTTCTGTGTATAAACAGAAAGAAAGAAAGAGGAGCAAGAAAAAATACAGAAGTAATTATAAAGGGTGGACCTCACTGTAATGTACAGCTCTTAGATTTGCTTAGGTTTTTCCTCTTGCTTTAAGCAGTCACTGGATATTTCCATACAACAGTGATGCAAAATTACCCATCTTCCACATTTGTTTGACTGTCATGTCAGAAGAGCTGTTTAAAAGCATGAAAGCTTTATTTTGCATCCTTCAGGCCTGAACCAGAACAGGAGCAGCACAGCTGCTACTTTGGCTTTAAAGATAACACTGCTGTGAAGACTTGTCTGGTTTTAGGTACATAGTTTTCTGGGTGATAGTCTTTTGAAGTTTGTGATGGACTGCTTTGTACAAACACATGCATGAAGTGTTTCCAGTCCTGGGTCATGATAAAGCCTCTTTAAAAGAAATCAAGTGGTGTATTTTGTTCTGGTTCACGAAAGTGGTATTGAATAACATAGTGAAAACCTCTGCTGCTTAGTGAATCAGGAGAGAAACAGCAGTCTGGCCCTGGAGGGAAGAGAGTCATGATGTACAGAGCCTAAAGGTGAGGTCCCAGGGCCTTCGGGTTTATATTCCAAAAGAAATAAGGTACATTTTATTTTAGAGACAAGTCAGTCTAATTCTGACTTCCTTCAAACCACAGGCATAGTCAGGAGCTGGCAATGAAGCAAAGCAGGAGGGTAAGAACTGAGGGAAGGGAAAAAGCTGTCACTTGTGGGAAGCTGCTGGTGTTGGACAAGCTTACTTCATCCTAAAGGTTGTCCTTTCCTGACTGTCCCAGAGTTCCCTCCCAGCCCATCGGGGTGGGAGATAACCTGGTACCCTGGACCTGGCAAAGTGACCATCTCTGAAGGCATAGAGATTCCTGTTTACAGCTTTATTGAGGGAGGGATTACATAGAAGGGGAGAGTGGGAGGGGAGGAATATGTACATGATGGGTCTTGGGGAACTTCTTGGGAACTGTGTTTCCCAGCAGGCAAAGGACTTAAATTCACTGCTTGGAAGATAAGACTGTCAATGTATGTGTTTGTCCTCAGTCCATCTATATGTGTATCTGTCTGTTTGTGTATGTCTGTCTATGTCATGTATTGGAATTTTATACAGCAATGCAACTTCCGGTTCAGTATAGAGAGTGTTGAGGGAGAAATTGCCTATACTGTTTTGTAATTAATTGGTAATATTTGGACTAGATGGAAAAATTGTTCTTTGAGTTAAAAAAAACCCCAAACTAAACAAAAACCCCCATTCCTGTAAATGAAAAATTATATTCAGCATGTGCTGCTGGAAATGGTTCGCCTTCAAACCTGAAAGTGAAAACTCCTTAAAATGAAGGACTTGGGGAGAAAATAAAAAAATCATAACCAGAAATGTATATCAATTTTAGAAATTTGAGCTTTAATTCTCTTAAGGAAGGTGAAGGCATTTGTCTTTTTGCAGTATAAACACACATTTGTCTGTTTTCAGTCGCAGTAGCGTAAACCTCATCAGAACCACTATGATTACTTCATGTTGGCATCTGTGAACGTGAAAATAATATTTGGCTTGCAATCTTAATGTTTTAGCTCCTCAATAGAACTCAAACCCACAGGTAAAACACACTGGTATTTTCCTGCGTAAGTGTGAATTCACAAAGGGGAAAAAAAGGAATGCATGGAACAATATCGTTAAAGTTGAAAGGTAAAGAGAAAGTGTGCAAAGTCCTGAAACGCAGATACTTAGGCTCAGCTCTTCTTCCATTATAGCTAATGCCAAAACTCCTATTGTTTTCACTGGGAGCTGGATTAAGACTTTTATTGATATCATGCCAGTTTGAATTCCTTCTCTTGATCTTGATCTTGACAATCACTTTTTCCATTACAGTTTCATTAGAGATTTAAAATACAGTATAATAAACCTCAGTGAAAAAATAACTTAATGCACCTAAATTATTATGCAAATATATACAAATTTAAACTAGTTCACATCATTGCAGTTCTCTCTTTATGCAGAACAACAGAATCTAAACCTTACTCTTGTCACTTGATAATCAATTTTTAGTTCACTGTTTGTTTTTTTTTCAGGGGTTTCTGCAGTATCAAAATAATTGAAAATAATTGGTCTTTCAATTGATTTGCAGTTAATGCTTGGATAATTAAAAATGCAACAGATTATGCATGTTGTATTTTAATAAAACAATTAATTATTATTCAGTGGCCTTTATTCAGTGGCCTCTATGGAGTATGCCTGGCAGTGCCCAGCCCCAAACCAGTAGAGACCAGTCCAGACCACAGAAATGGCCTCTGTATTAGCAGCAACTGAAATTGCTATTATCGAGGCTCCACAAGGAAGCAAAACCAATAAGACTGAACTATCCTTTTTTTCCCTGGATGAAGTTGCTGCAGCAGAGGTTCGGGAGCAGGGGCAGCACAGAGGGTGCAGGTGTCAGAGGGTGCCAGGTCAGCTAGATCTCTTCTTCATTTGCTCTGGCATTTTTTCTAAGTCTGAGGTAGAGGTGTCTATTTTGGGACCCTATGTAGATCTAAATAAATAGTCCTTAGACAGTCTATATCAGTGCAGTAAATTCAGTCACAGGTGACCTCAATATGGTGATCTTCCATCTTATGTATTTACATAATTCTGAAAAATTGTAAACTTGTTTTTAAAGACTATTGGCTCAGAAGTTTTCGGTAGAAATAAACGGGTATTAGCTGGAACTGCTGTTGGCTTTCAGTGTGCAACTTTGCTGTCATTCAGACTGATCATGATTTATTTTTGTTTATATGGTTTTGACATGAATTTGAAGATATGATACAAAGATATTGTTTGAAGAAAATTGATATACTGTCTGAAATGTTTGCGGTGTAGAACCAAAGCATTTTCTCCCATTTTGGTTGTGGGTCTCCATGATGCGAGTTCATTTGCCTCCAGCTTTTGCATACGGCATTGCTGTACTGTTTTACCACTTCATTTGGCAAATACTACAGACAATTAAAGACAGTTTGAAAAATTACTGATTTGCCAGATATGAAAGAGCTTTTGTGAACAGACCAGTTTCTCGTCCACAGTCAATATGCAGTACAGCTTTCATATTACACCAAGTAATAGGGCCTGATGCAAACAAGAGAAGTTCTGCAATGGGAGCTGCCAGGAGCTGAATCCATTTTGGACATTTCCACTGCTTATCTGCATTAGCAGGGTCTTCAGGTACTGCATACAGACACTGAGTAAATAGTGGTATTGTAAAAGGCATCTTTCCCTCTTCTGTACGTAAGGGCACACAAGCATTAGATGCAGAGTCTTAAGTCTGTCCTGGCAGCCTGTTGCTCCCTGTGAAGCTCAGGCTGGAACATCTGCTGGTTAATGAAGCAGATATGTATGGCCTCCAAAAGTTTTGTCTGTCTTTATGAAAGGGCAGTTTTTTACAAGGGTTAGTGGGGGCTAGGGAACCTGTCCCATTCAGACATTGCTGGTTCTGTGGTGGCTTTTAGGGAATGTGAACAAGTTCATGCATTTTCCCTGTGTGATTGGACCAGGAAAAGAAGAGTAGATTAGATAAACCAAGGTAATAGAAATACTAGAGAGACGTTATACCTAGGTTTTTCCCCTCCTTTTCATACATTTTATTCTACATACATTTCAAGCAGGAGAATTGCCAAAAGGAACAAGCGTTGTGCAGGGATGATGAAACCTGAGTTCAGCAGCCTGCAGCCTGACAAGAGCTGGGAGCCTTCATGGAGTACCAGACCGGGTAGACTAGCCCACATGCAAATCCCGATTTGAACTGTAAAGGCGTTTTTTGGGATGGATCTTGCTGGGACGGATTTTCCAGATCATTCTTATATTCCCAGGGGGAACAGTCTTTTTAGTGGGGCCTGTTGCGATAGGGTAATGGTTTTGAACTAAAGGAGGGTGAATTTAGACTAGATGTAAGGAAGAAATTTTTTACTATGAGGATGGTGAAACACTGAAACAGGTTGCCGAGAGAGGTGGTAAATGCCCCATCCCTGGAAACATTCAAGGTCAGGTTGGACGGGGCTCTGAGCAACCCGATCGAGTTGAAGATGTCCCTGCTCATGGCAGGGGGTTGGACTAGATAGATGACCTTTAAAGGTCCGTTCTAACCCAAACCATTCTATGATTCTGTGATTACTGTTTCAGCATCTGGTTGACACTCACAGAGATAAATTAGCTTTACTGTTGAAATCAGGGATGACAAGTTCTCTCTTCAGTAACAGTCATGAAAAGCTCATCAAAATCAATGGAGTTCATGTTGGCATCTGGTGGTGAGGACGGTGATGTTTTAGCTTCCCACCAGACTTCACATACACAGATAAAAACAGACTGATTTCTTTTGCCTTGCTACAAACCAACCAGCTTGTCTCCACACAGATTTGAGTGGGTTTTGGTGGCCCAAGTCTTTTGTTCATCATGCAACGAAGCACGGTACAAAGCTGCTCTGCTCAATCTCTCCTGTTCCCTTGCTTTGCAACAGCTCTGGTAGCATGCTTGCAGATGGGATGATTTGCCTGGAAATGTACATCGAGCCAACGTATTTTCGTTCTTAAAGTGCCTTCTAACCCACAACCCAAAAGCTGATGATAAAATTGTCCTTTCCCTGCAGATTTAGAAAAATCTCTCAGCTCTGCTTTAGTATTTGATGGCATGTGGTGACAAATCTTAGGTGCTGTGCAGCACTGGAGTGACTCCTGCGGCTGGAGGGGCAGCTCCTGCCTCCCACTTCTTTGGGGCAGCAAATAGTACTGCTCCAGTACCATGTACCCAGCCCCAAACAGTGTTATTGAATTTCTCTAACAGACTTTTTTTTTTTTTTTTTAATTGCTTTATACACACACATACACAAAAATCTGTGTCTGGTAATGACAGTGGTGGGTTTATGGGCTAGGCACAGGGATTTCACTAAGGAGAAATGCTGGGTGGGAAGTGGTGCACGCTGACACAGCTGCAAGGACACCAGCAGAGCCATTGCCGGCAGCTTTCTCCTTTCTCCTTTCAAGGGAGAGGCAGATACTTTCTGTGGCCAGTGTGGAGTGTTACCTGCCTAAAAGAAAATCCCCTGGTCCCTTATGCTCTCTGGGAGGCCTCTTGAGTGGGTGAACACAAGCTTAGTAGAACAGAACAGCTCAAATAGTAATCAGGTGGTTGTTTGGATAGTAGTATTTCTTTTTATCCTTTTCTTCACAAAAGGCTTCATCAAGGTGTGGGTTACTTGTTAACAGCTGAAGCCTGTGGATAGGTGAATCGTTGCTCTCTGTTTACACAACACAGTGCAAGAAAGCTGTGTTTTTGAAATAGTCTGTGTAAAGACTGTAAAAACAAATGTCTCCACCCTTCACAAACAAAAGCTTTACTGGAAATGGAAAGGCCATTTGCCTCATATAGACCAGAGAAAAATAAATTAAAAAAAAAGAGTAAAAATACCCTGTTCCAATGGAAATGAGAATCCTCCCCGATCTTCCTTCCATGTTTGCAGACACATCTCTGGTGACTCCATGAACTCTGCAGAGCAGAGCATGAAGGAGGGAGAGAAAAGTTTTGGGGGAACAGTCTGCACATCAGCCACCTCCCAAACCAGTGCATTTCTGAAACAGGTTTGAGAAGAGACTAATACCATTTGGCTCCTCTATGAGCTCCTCAGCATAGATTGCTCATGGGGGACTTAGTTTCTGATGGTTGACGTTTGCTGTTTTTGAAGGCTGATGCTTGGTTATGCCTCTCTCATGCCCTGAAGATACCTGTTCCCGTGATAGTTAGTCACCAGTCTTATATTTTGTACGTGTTAGCTACTGCTTCCCAAGCAGCCAGAGATGCACCACAAACAGGTTGCAACAAGACTCTTTAAAATACTGAAAGGTTAGAATGCAGCAAGTGGGATTTTCAGCACATTAAAAAAAAAAAATCTTATAAACCTTTCATCCCTAAATTCTTAATAGACATTTTTAGTGCGCACGTATCTTTCTAGGAAAAAAATTTACTTGAGGAGATCTAGAATTAGAAATTCAACTGTAAATTGAATTGGGAAGGAACATAAGATGAGACACCTCACCAGCATTTTTGAAACCATGCAGTAGGATACAAGATCTTATAATGATTTTTCCAGTTGCTTACTTTTATTTTTTTCAATATGGCTAGCTCTCTGTCTGCCTCTTATTCCTCAAAATGAGGCTTGGTATGAATTGGGAGGTATCTCTAATCTTAGCAAGTAGAGTATCCAAGCTATACACCAACTGCAGTTGCAGATCTCCCTCACATCAAACAAAAATCCCAGAAAGGAGCATTTTTCTCTCTGTGTCCATGCAGAGCGGAGGAGCACTTGGTTGTTTTCTTCCTTGCACTGAAAAAGATCTGCAGTAGAGGCTTCATTTGCAGAACACAAGGCTTTTGAAGTCTCTTAGGCTCCTGTTTCTGAAATAGTGGCCTGCAAAACAGCACTGAGAGGCCTTTTGGTGCACTTTGGAAACTGTATAGTGTTTCCAATTTAACATTTGCTGTTATCATTGCATTTTGGTGCTCAGAGAGGTTGGGTAGTCCAAAAATCACAGGCATTGCTTCTGCAAATCTTATCTAGAGGGAGCTTTAAAAGGTGTTAGCTGAGGTGGTGCTCAGCAATCCCCAGCGTGCCAGAAGCATCATTTGAGTGCCACGGCACAGGGCAGCCGATGAGGAGCGGAGTGGGAGCTGCCGCTGTGGTGGCCCTGTGCCCTGTCTGTGCCCTGCCTGGAGATGGCTGGACATAGGACATGGTGCATGGGACATTTTAGGGAGGTTTAGTGCTGAAATGTGAAGGAAGTGAGCAGCCTAAGCTGGGAGCATTAGAGGCAAGGAGTGAAGTGCACTTCAGGAATGGATTATACCACCTAATAATAGTTAACTGGGAACTCCAGACTAGAAAAAAAATCTGCAAGCTGTTTCATTTTATTTTTTTTAATCCTTGCTTTATGTGCTGATATAAATGGTAAAATGATAATGATAGTTGCAAATGAAATAACCACCATACAGGAAAGGATATTACATTGGTGTTCCTGTCCTCATTTGAAATGTTTGGCGTGTCTTTTTGTTTGAATCGTCTAATTGCAGTGTTCTATGAAGGCATTCTTTTTCTCATTTTATTATTATTTAATTTGCAAGGTAAACTTTAATTTGGTGCCAAAAGGTCAGCTCACTAATATTTTTAAATTTTTAGTTATTTAGCTTTGCTTTTAAGAAGTCTTTCAGTGACCAGACCAACATTTGCAGCTTAACTCTGCTAGTTCTCTGTGTCCTGTACAATAAGTCTTGAAATCCACTGAATAAAATGAGGAATAAGAAACATAGGGTGGTGATCAATAAAATCTATTGGGAGCAGGGTGCCACTGTCTTTCCCAGACCTGAGCACTGTCGATTTCTGGGTCTGCAGCTTCTCCAATAACTTCATAGTTTCTCTTGGCAAAGGTAGTCTCTGATACAAGGAGGGGGAACATCCCCTAGGTGCCAGCCTTGAACGGCTGCTGACCCCTAAGCCAGCCTGTGTTAGTCTAGTGGAGACAGATCAATGTGCTTCTCCCAGCATGCTTTAAAAATGTTGGTAAAACCTTCCAAATACTAGCCTATACAAGTTAACCGGCTGAATTTTCTCCCTCTCCAGTGCTGTGAGAAGGCATGCTGTGTGTGTCTGCGCTTTACCTGAGCTCGGCTGTTTGCTCTGGTTTGGAGCAATATGGGAATAACAGATGATACACATTCTTTCTCACAAACGTATTCTTTTTTCCATACTCCTCCTTGAATGAGCTTGTGCCAGAAGTTCCTGAGATGTTAGGAAGGCTCCGGAAGCCGGTAATTTGCTTGCTTGAAGCTCCACAAAAGATACCAATTTTTTGTATGGTTCTTACCATCTAAAGGCAAATATAATTAAGAAATTGAGTCAATTTACACATAGGTCGTGGATCATGTAATAAAATGCAATTGTTGACATTTATGGAGGCTTTTTCTCCCAAACATTGTTTATGAAAGGCAACTGGCAAAGGCAACGAGACAAAAACTGCTGTAGGCTCCTTTTCTGGGCAGCGCTCAGCCTCCCCAAGCTCCTCCTCTCTCCTCAGCATATCTTTTGAAGCTTCTTTTTAGTATTTTCATGTATATACATGTGCTACATTTCAAGTGGTGCAGTAGTTGATTTTCTTGTGCTGAGAGCTGTGGGATGTTAATTGCTGGGCTGGTTTAATGGGGCCAGGTTTCACCTGAATGCTGGCTTTCCCCTGGGGAAGCTGCGATGCACATCCATGGTTCCAGCCATTGTCTGGGGCTTGGCAGAGCCACCAAGGTTGGGTGTCCCAGGCCAGGTGCAGAGTGTCTTGCTGGGCTGCCAGATGTCCTGCGGGACTATCACCTTCACCAGGTCAGTGTGGAGGCGTCCACCTGTCTCCAGCAGCACAGACACTTGTGCGTCTCAGCCCGAATCAACCTCTGGAACAGCTGTAGGCGCATGTATGGTCTTGCTTTTTGCAGGAGAGCAGCAATACGGCAAAGCACCATAGCTGCTGCAGGCAAGAAGGGTCAGGGTAGAGTCTGTTCTTGAAGCAGCCAGTAAACTAGCCATTGGGTTTTTCTTAAGTTCTTACTTCAGTTGCATCCTGTTCTTGTACCAGAATTGTCTACGCCAGTCAGAGGCAGCTGATCTGAACTAAGAAAACTATTGCTGGAGGCAAAATGCATATTCTGTCTTCATTACCTACACCAGACTGGTGAGAAAAAACGAAGGCGGGGGAGGCAGCCAAAACCAGATCAGGAAAAGAGTTGAAAGACCTGGGGCTGAGCTGAAGCCTTTTCTGTGTTCAGTTTTTCTCCCATGGTGTTGTGTGCTTAGAGGTATGGTTAGTTGGATTCAGGAGAAGAAAATAAGGGTTAGCCAAGGAGCAACCTGAAGTGGAGATTCTCCAAAGCTGGCAGTGTTGGGCTGCAAAGTTGTGGTTCGGCCACACTGGTAAGGAGGCAAGGATAGGGCCAAACAGGGTGGAAGCTACAACCTGTGGGTATCTTCGAGGAACAATAGCATCTTTCATATTTCACAGCTATAAAGTGCATGAATCAACTCACCTGAGGCGGCAGAAGCCAGGAGCAGCTGACATCAGCCGCAGGAGCGAGTCGCTCATTCTTTTGGGGTTAGTGCATTTCCTGACTGACCCAGTCTGTGCTCCGGAGGCTGTCTCCCTCCCTCCCTGCCGATAGGAGCTGGGGATGCATGTTTCATAGACCATTGTCATTGTGGCAGGGGACCCGCCGCTCCCACAAAGCCCAGTGTGCGGGAGCCCAGTGAGAGGCCCGGGTGGATGCTCCTGTTGCTGAACTTGATGCTGGGCAAGAGGCACTGTCTCCTGCCCTTGGTGGCATCCTCACCTGTGTGTGGTACCCTGCACTGCACGGGGTGTCGAGGACAGTCCTACCCTGTGCAGCGTGGGGACAGTCCTGCTCTCCCTCCCGACGAGCAGCTGGGGGTCACTGTGCAGGGCTTGGCTTTTTGAATAGTCTGTGTGAAATCCCACAGTCACGTCTGAGAGGCCACCTTTTAGTTGGAAAGGTCTCAGAGTGACTGAGCTGGGATTGAACCTATCCACAAGAAAACCCCTCGGTGCAAAAGCCCCCTCTCCCTACACTTTGGGATGCCAGTAAAAGCCAGAGAGAAGCCACGTTAAACTCATTTAATCTTTGTCTTTTTCCGCAGCAGTCAACCTTGTGTCAGAGGCTCATATTAATAGGATTATTCTCTTGTCAGATGGAAGCTGTCCCAGATGTGCATGCCTGGTTTGAAGGCCTGATTACCTTGTTGGTGTCGATTCTTGGCCTTGTATCAAAGACACTCTCACACACATCACCTTTCAGCTCCTCGCTCTCAGCTCTGCAAGGAGGAGGAGTACACTTAGAGCTAGTAAGCTGACATTTGTCATTTATTCCCTCTGGGGCAGCAGTGTTGAGTAGAACAGGCTCCCGAGCTTGTCAGGTAGGAGGTAGGATGGCAGAAGGTTTCTCGTGGTTGAAGATGATAGATAAGGGCGGAGCTACCACCCCGCAGCAGGAGGGTTACAGTGCAGCGTATTGCTGAGCATAAGGCGCCTGTTGGAGCCTTTTGGGTGTCCGGGATTTGGTTTAAGGTAAAAGATCATGTCTTCACTCTGACAACTGTGGGGTGTGTCTGCTCAAGAAACAGTAAAATGTGTTGCTCTTGATGGGCATCTTTTTAAAAGACCCTTTACTGGTAAATTGCAGTTTAAAATCTAAATGTGTTACCAGGTGGCTCGAGAGGTGACCTTAGGAGAGGATTCAGAAGCAGAGTAAATATTTACTCTTTATATATAATCTATTATTTCACTATTATTTCAGTTTTATCAATATATCCAATAGATTAACTAGGAAGTCTAGTGTTCCTGGATTCATTTACATGAACCACTTAGTATCTTTCTGTAACAAAGGTATCAAGAATAGAAACCAACCATTTCCTACTTCTAAAATCCCCAAACGTCATTTGGTGCCTGTCACTGTGTCACCAGGCTAAATATGGGCGTACATCCTTCTGAAACCAGCCAGAATATAATAAATGCAGGAGCTTAAATCTCTGTCAGAAGGGAAGGCTTGTCCTTTCTCAAGGCACATTGACGAGGGGCTGTTTAATTGAGCTGAACAAACCGGTACTTGGGGGGCTGTGCCGTGCGGGGGGAGCTGCTGGAGGAAGAGCAGCGCTGGCCTCTGGGGCGGCTGGATTGTCTGGGAAACCCGCGCTCAGCGAGGAGTCCTGGCTTGAAATGTTGAATGTGCATTCTCCAGATGACTTCATGAATTGCTGAGAGCCAAGCCCACATGCTGCACTGCAACCGGCAGCGGGAGAGAGAAATTAAACTAGAGGAGGTGACAGTTAAAGTACGTGTGGTGCTGCCAGTTAGATTGGCACATGCAGCAGCTGTGAACTCAACATAGCGTGGCCATCTCTTAGGTCCAGGTGGACTTTAAGTTACCTCTGTTAATTCAAATAAAAACACTCTAAACACATTTAACTTTTATCATGTATCAATAAAGTCAGTAACTAGTCTACATAGGAAAAGTGCAACCAGCGAAGTTCGTGTTGGATTAAATTATCTTGTGTCATGTTTAAATCCTGCAGATAGTAGCATCACTAGAATTAAAGATTTTCTTGTTGTGTTTGGCAAATAACTTTGAACTATGCTGGCTGCTATGTTCATTACTAACCCATGATTACTAAAACTACTGTGTTGCTGCATCGCCAGCTTGTTCTTGTTTTCATTTATAAGACCTCTCAGGTCTCTTTTCTTGTAATTAGATTCTACTGTTTCTGTATCACACAACTGTTCTGTAGCTCTGCTAGCAGAAAATAAAGATATTTTTGTTGCAGTGTGTGAAAACACGTAATGAGTTAAAATTCCATACCTCTTTGCATGGTATGAAAAGCCAAGCAAGTTTATATTGTGCTGTGATCTCTTCCTAATATCCAACTTCAGTTGCCTCTTACAGTTGCTTTGGTTTTCACGCCATTTATTCGCTCCTGCAATGTTTCACCTCCTTATTTTTCTGCATTATCGGTTGTGTTTTTTTTGTTAGCAACGTCTAGCGTTGCATCACCCACCCCTTTGCCTTTGTCTCTGTTCCCTCTCTCCACTGCAGGTCTGAGAGTGGTTGTTCTCTGTTTGATGATGTTGCCTAGGTCACAAATTGCATTGTTTATTAATGTTTTTACCATAGCTTGCTTGTTTCCCATGCCATCTACATTGTGTGTACATGCATTAATGTAGCAGTCACCGAGTGCTTATATTTCACTCTTCTAATTACTATTTTGACTTTTGAGGGATTTTTAAGCCATAAAAAGTGCCAACGGAGGGTTGGATTTTTAGAATCATGTATTCAGCCATTCCCCCAGGCTTGCAGAAAAGTCGAATTACAAAGACCTGAGAGGTATGTGTGTGTTAGGAAGATGTTCACATACTGCAGGGCTGACAGCAGCGGAGGCAAACACCAGCCATCAGTGTACAACGTGTGGCTTAGTGTCTTGTAACGTGTTGTGGCCTAAAATTGAGAAGTGAGAATATATATTTAGGAAATAAGAAAAATAATTAATTTGTCTTTTCTTTTTTGCTTTATGCTGGAGCCAGTGATGAGACCTCTGAGCCAAGTGCCTCCCCTATTTTTTTCCACTTATCTTGAAGCTCTTCTGAATTGTCAGCTGTGAACATAGGGAGGTTAGCACCCTCTTTGCTTAAGACCATTTAATCTTACTACTAACCTTTCATCACAGAAAGCCTCCGTGAGTCCTGCCAATGCAGGTCCATTTCTGCAGGACTCCTGCATCCTTTGGCTGCTCTGTGGTGTCTCTGCTGACCTGCAGTGGGTTTCAGAGCCATCTCAGAGAGGTTTTTCTAGTCTCACATTTCTAGCATGATCCTATTAAGCACTGTCATGCCTGCTGCTCATTTTCACTTGAAAATACCAACTCTGAAAATTCCCCTTTATTCCTGAAGTTATCTTCCCTCCATACGTTTATTGTATTAATCCCATTATAGCTCCCAGAAAGCAAAATCATATCCCATTCACTTTGTTACAGACCACAGGTCTGGCTCTTCACTGTGAAGCTACCAGTCGTGGTCACTTGCTTTATCTCTACATCTCCTGGCTTTGTCTTATGTTTGCTTCTTGACTGTGAGTTTGGAGAGTTTGGGTATGTGTGTCCTCTTCCATGCACTGGTCTCTGTGGGAGCTGCGGCTCAGTCAGTCTGAGCAGTCCCTAAGCCCACACAGTAAATTCTCCACAAACATATGTGCTGCGACTACCAATCCTTTTCTGCAGAGACACCTCTGCTCTGTTACTGTTCTCTTCTTGTATGTTAGGAGCCTGCTGAGACCCAGAGCAAGATGTACAAACACAGAACAGACATCTATCCCTTGGGGCTGAGAAAAGAGAAGGTAAAAGTTTGTCAGGCTCATTGTGGGTGAGGGATGGTGGACGGGCAAGGCCAACAGTCAGCCATGTACATTTACATCTACGTTTGCAGTTGGGACCCTTCCTTATCCACATTAGCATGTGAAGAAGGCATCAGTGACTGAAGCCACTTGTGCCTGCTCTGTCACAGGCAGGCAGTTTCCCATAGGTGCCTCAGAAGAGAGAAGTTTACAGTGAGAATAGGAGGGAGGACTTTGTGACCGCTCTGAGAGGTGCAGACACGTGAGAGGAGATGAAACATAGGGAAAATCCCATATTGGGAGATGGAGGCTTGCCATGTTGGCATAACAGAGGGTAGGTGGCAATGCTTCATGAGCAGAGGCAGCAGAGTGACCATAATGGTGCGGAAATCTTAATGCCCCATGCCTGCGGTGAGAGGCGAGCTCACATCTCACATGAGCTCGTGTGAGTCATGTAGTTGTGACTCCAACACAGGTCCCTGACTCGTGAGGATCCTATGAGCCACTACACTACTCCTTTGAGTATAAATTTGCTTTTGTTGGTGTGCCAGTTCTCCTTTTTCCCATATTCTTTGAGCTCTTGTAGGGAGGACTTCCTACAGTTCCCAGTTTTCTTCTTTGTAAGCTCTGCAGGTCTCTGTGTCTACCCCAACATAAGCATCTGCTCCAGACAAGAGCTGGCAGGTCCTGAGCCCACAGTGGTAGTAGTGAACAAAAATAATATGCAGTTACCCTTGAATGATTAATTTTCATATCTGCATTCATGGTTTTCCCCTGCTTGTGCCTCTCTGCCCCACTTTTTTGCTGACTGGAGACAATTTGCATTTGAAGTAGTTGGCTTCAGTATTAGTAGATGTTTTGTGACAGTCTGGGATGCCAAACAGGGCCCTGTTCACCTCCCCAAACGTGCATCTGCCTCCTTGCCCTGCTTTGCAAATCTAGCAGCTGAGTAGAGAGGGATTAGCCTCTAGACAGGGCTTTCAGAAACAGACTTTAATTAAAGGTGCAGGATAGAGCTCAGTGATCACCTCTGATTACTGGTGCAAATGCTTTAAGAAGAGAAATTAGAGCAATGGCGTATTAAGAGGTGGGTTCTCAGGTCTTAATATCTCAAGCAGTTCAGTCTTTTTAAAGTGATCTGGCCAGATTCTGCCTTCTGGTACCTGTGTGCAAATCTAGAATAATTCAGTACAAAGATGTTGCAGGGCAGAGTTATTTTCCTTGAGGCAGTTCAGCATCCCTGTCCCTTCACCACTTGCTCCTTCAAGTAGAGACTGTTTTGAGTTAAGTGCTGCTGAGCATGTTCGTCTCTACTCGGAAAGGAAGAGAGGGAAGCACCATATTTATTTTACAGTGACAAGCGGCAATGGAGAACTGTGCTGTGTGTCATGCTGGTATGACCTCATTGGCGTCACATTATTTCTTACTAAGCCTCTGCTGGTAATTTGGTATTACGTTTGGTATTTTCTAGGACGGTGTAATTATTCACATCCCACCACTTACACAGCAGTGCACAGTATGCACTGAGTGAGATCAGTACTTTTAAAGTAATACAGAAACATCATTGCTTGATTGGCAAGTTAATTTGTGAAAGAGAGGTACAGAATGCCCTCAGAGACCTAAGGAGCCCCCCTCTATTCTCATGGTCTCTTGAGCATCCTGCGCTTCCTAGGTGACTCGGTCAGTAAAATGCAGCAGATATTAAATGATACTATATAATAATAAATTGCAATGTCCTATCTGTTGGCCTGGCGTAGTGTCTGGGTATGAGTCATGGACTTGTACAAAAAAAACACAAATTCTGGTTATGAGTGTGGATGTAAGGAAAAAAAAGTACATTAGGTATGCAATATTAAAATGTTTCCTCTTTTTGGTGCTGACTTAACTTGAACCACCTGTTACAGCATTTTCTGAAGCCTTGAGTTAATGAAGGAGATGTCTTGAGCCAACTGAGAAAGGGAGTCAAGAGGGGTCATTTTACAGAGCTTGAGCTGTTTTAAAGAGTAAGTTGCCCAACACAGGAGCCTGGTATCACAGTGCAGTTTCCTGTTCACGAGAGAGCCTCTTTCAGAGAGAAATGCAGAAGGATTTAGCCATTAAACATGGAGCTAGCAACAGTCCTGGAACAAGAATATGGAGTTGGATTTCCATAAGAGGACACTGCAAAATGTCTCACTCACCAAACAGGTCTCTGAAAAAGAGGCAAAGACAAATTGGTAATTTTGGGGAGTCTAGAATATTTTATTTTAAGCTTGAATGATCTTTGACATTTTACTGGGTTTTTTTGCTTTTACTTATACATTCATCCTTGTACATCTGTCCATCCTGAAATTTTACTCCTTTTAAAACTTTTAATTATACATCCATCCTTAATGAGAAAGGGGATTTTAAAGAGACTGAAGTACATTGGGCAATTGGGGAAGCCCTTTTAAATTTTACTGTAGTGAAATTAGAGTAAGTTAGAGGTCGTGAAGGCTCAAGTCTGGATAAACACAGCCCACCCCACAGTGGTGTTCACACCTGTGAACAGTCCACCCCTTGCAAAGCACACTGTCGGAGCTTGCTTCTGCCTCGCTGCTCAGCGTAGCTCACCCACGTGAACTGTCCCGCTCTGCATCCTTGTAGCTACAAACGCAGCAGGTTTTTTTGGCTGGGAAGGCAGGAAGGGGAAAAAAAAAAAAAGAAAAGAGGAGTAAAAGACAGGTTCTCTGGGGTAGTTCTCCACTCTTTTGGGGGTATTGGAGGAGGAGCCGCATCCACCTCTCTTCAGCAGTCACGGGAGTCAGCTGCAATGGGAACAGCCTGAGCTGGAGGTCAGGAGCAGGGGCTCTGTACAGGATTGTGAGTTACATATAGACATCAAAAATATATATGGGATGGTAGAAATTATCTACGTCATTCCCAATGAAAGGCTCACTGGAATGGATGTTTCTTTTAATTTGTATTGGCTTCAGTGACACGAGATTGGGAGATTTCTTGTAGAAATTTATTTTTCTCCACTAGACGCTATCTGCAGACGTTGCAGCCAGCTGTCGTGATACCTTTGTGTGCATCTTGCTCTGTGTTTACTTGACATGAGGGATGACATCTGTGTGACAAATGGTGGAGCCGGATTGGGTGACAGCTGGGTATCACTGCTGGCCACCATGCTGCCCCAGCCCTTCTGCCTGTGCCACCTCTGACCTGGAGCGTGCCGAAGCCCTCTCCCTTCCAGGCACACATTTATGGGAATGTTGCTGTCCTTTTCAGTAAGACTGCCCCATGCTGAGCCACTGCTGCCTGTGCTGCTCAAGCACCCCAGCAGCCCTGTAAACCTCTCCTGATCTGGGTTGCAGCTGCTTTGCCTTTCTCCCCATTACCAGCTGTCACATCCAGAGAGAAATGCTTTCCATGCAAATACTGAACCTGTGCTTCCCTTTCCCAAGAGTTCACCTGTGAGACATTCAAGGAAATTAATACTTCAGGCAGCCAGCGCTGGGAGGTCCTGCAGCTGTGGACCACCATGGGTAGCATTTGGCTGTCTGATGTACCCACCTCAGATATCAGTGGGTTTCTTGCAGGGTGGGAAGCAGCGATGGCTTTCTGGTGTGCCCTGCAGAGAGAAGGAGCAGGTCTCCTCCTGGGCCCACAGGATGTTTGCAGGGGTTATTTACCCAGTGCAGTAGCTGCCCGTGCTATAACTGGTGCCCTGTCAGCCTTTAGAAAACTCCTTCATGAAGATGCTCAGAACTGGCCAAGTACAGTAATATCAGCCTAAATCTAAACAGGGCTAAAGAGGTTTTTGCAAACTGAGGAAATTTTAGAAAATACCTAAAATGCACTTTTCTTCCAAGAACTGTATCACTGTATTGTGGCCATGATGTAAACCTGATTTTATCAGTGCAGAGAGAGAACGAGTGGCTGCACTCAACAGCGTGGTCCAGGGAGCCGATGTCACATCCATACAGATGGCCTCAGAGCTCAGGTGGTGAAAAAGTGTGCTCTGGATGCTGAAGCAGCAAATCCTTTCTACTAATTAAATTTCAGCAATTATCTGAGCTCTTGGGAGATGACTCCACAGTATGAAGCATCCTGCAGGAATTCAGATAAGCTCTTTGCGGAGAAAATCCTGATTCACAGACAACTGCTTTTCACAATGTGTAGTACAAAATTTTTAAAATGACCTTTAAAAAATAAAATTATATTTGTACTTGCTCAGGGATAATATTTATCCCACATTGCATGCATGCAAATGGCTGACACAGGGGTTTGGTATGTTTTAAGGAAAGGTGATAGGACATCTGCTAACGCTTGGTGAAAGCTCACCCTTCTGACTCAGTGGTTTCTCAGGAAGCCGCACTCTCCCGGAGTTGTACGACAGTGCAGTCTGGGAGTTCGCGTTGAAGGCCTCATGTCCAGCAATCCCATAATGCTCAGCCTCTGCTGATATCAGTGGGTAAGGATTCCTAGAATGAGGATTTTCATGTTTTCCCTGAATTATTTACATTTTAAGGCTCAATACTAATGGTGATAGTTTCTGAGGATATTTGGCATAGGCTCAGTATTTTATATCTTTTTATAAAATACAAATAAAACAATGAAAAATAATGCCTTTAAAGATATTAATAGCAATCTACTGCTGCTGTAATGAAGGAGAGATATATATTCATTAGACTTAGAAAATACAAACAGCCTTGAGAAGACTCAGTGTACAATGAAAGTTTTTTCCATGGGTAGTTTATTCCATGGGAGTCAAAAAAAAGTGCTGCTTCTGTGGTACCATTAAGGTCACCGTATGTCCAGCTTTCACTGGATGTGTCCTCTTTTCCACCTGGAAATTTTGCTTGGGTGGAGAGAGAGGGCTTTGCTAGTGGATGTTAGGATGTCCAGCAATCTGGTAGGAGCAATAGTTTAAATGGGATGCCTGGGAATGGTGGATAAATTGTCATTTCACCGGTAAAACTTTGTGCACATGGTGGAGGTGGCACATGGAGTCATCCTGCCCTGTTCAGTGGTGGGCACATGCCTGCTGGGTGTTGGCACTCTCCTGTAGTGAGCCTCTGCTTGCTGGTGGATACCCTGTGCTCACCAAATACACTGATCTGGATCGTCTGCAGCCTTGGCAGAGCAGGAAGGAAAGAACGATCACCCAAAAGAGAAAGACGCAGTCATCTTGCCCTTGTCCAGAAACATGCAACTGCTGGGCAGAGTCTAGCTTGGCACGCTCCTGGTGATGCCCTGATAATGCTGGGTAAGATCAAGGATGTATTGAGACCACTAGTGTTTTCATGTGTTATTCAGTATGGTAAATTCCTTTAAAGAGAGTCTTTTGCTTATGGAAATATTTGGGTAGCATTATATTAGTCCTAGAATGCAAAATACCCGTTTTGCTCAAGATCTGTGTCGTACAAAGTGTATGGCAGGAAATTTTTTCTGATTCTTAAAGAAGTGAATCATGTAGTTACGACTTCATTTCTGCAGCTCAGCTGAACAGAAGTCATTAGATAGGCATTTGAGATTACAGCATCGTTTCTGAAGATCAGTATAGTTTCTGTGTTTCACCAGTGGCTCCGAGTCACTGATGTTACCCACTTTCATCTGTCATAACTTGACCTGCCCTTTCTCTGCATCGGCTTCCCAAGATGATTTATGGCGATAGGAGACAAGCTCTTGCATTCCCTTGATTTTGACTGTGGGGCCACTTTTCTCTTTGGGAAAGTTTTGGAGAGAAAAATACCCACTGCAGGTTCAGGACTATAGAAACGGGAAACAAGTGCTTTGTCCTTTTTGATTCATGTCCAGCATACTAGTTTTAATGGCCACGATCCAAGAATAATCTTCTCTGTTGACCATGCAGCCAAGAGCACGATGACCTCATTGCCAGTGGCCAGTGACACGTAGGTGGTTAGCTAATAAATTTTTTGTTGTTGTTTTTGCATTGCATTTTTAAAAGATTGTGTGGATTGCCTATCAACAGAGAGTCTGGACAAAGTACACAGCATTTTTTCTATAAATATTGCCAGTGCCTGGTCTTTCCCAAGACTACAAAACTTTGGTAAGGGTGTTTTTGTCTGTTTATTTTATCTTTCTGTTCTTATTTCTTTGCTTGAATCATGTGATTAAAATAAATATTTTTAATTTCAGTTTCTTATTTGCTTAAGTTTGTTTCCTCAAGTTTCTTACTTGTATATTTGCCTCTTATTCTGCTTAATTCAGCAGACCTCAGTTAACAGAAAAGATCAGCAAAACTGGTCAGTCGAAAATCTAGTAAGAAAAAAGAAAACCTTGGAAACCAAAAATGGGATAAAACATTATATTTTCTCAAAGAAAATATTTTCATTCTGGGGATTTCTAATGAAGTCAAGTTAACTGAAAGTTTGAATGCTTCAGACTGTGGGAGATGGGTGTATTTTGTGTTGGATGCCAGTGGATGGACCTTGATGCTCTCCATCATGTCTCTTGATTTTGATCTACTTCTTATTAAAAGCTCTTAAACATCAATTGAACTTGAGAGAGAAGGAGAGAAAAGAGAGAGTTATAAAGGCTCTGTAACCTTTCCTTTAGGACTTAAGTGTTACAGGTGGGACATCTGTGCCCCAGTCATTGCTCCCATCAACAAATTGGATGTGAACTGAAGCAGCATGAGAGGGTTACCCTGCTTGTGTGTGTACCTCGTGATCAAGCATGTTCAAATCTCCTGGGGCAGAAGGAACAGCTGAACCAACCATTCCTGTGCCTGGTGCATGTGGAAGCTGCCACGTAACCATTACTGCTTGTCCTTCCCCGGGTGGATAGCCCCCTGTTTTTTCCTTATATTAATTTGCAAATGGTCTTACGATAACTGAAACTACAGAAAATAATAAAAAAAAATGCACATATGCTTAAGAACCTTCTCAGTTTCCCAAGCTGTGCTTCAGCAGAGCATGAGCACAGTCAACAACCTGTTGAGCTACCACAGCTGAATTTTTTTGGTGATTTTCTGTTTCAGGGAGCTGGGCAAGTTTCTGCATTGCCCAGTCTATCAATAATTCTTTCAGTTTATAGCTGTTTTGAAAGCTTGGCTATAAACAAAAATTACATCAGAGAAACATGACCATCATCCTTTTTCATTGCTCCCTCCTTTGTTTTCAAGATAGCAAACCTGAACTCCGTCCACCGGGTAGTGTCCCTGTGATTTCACTGTGGGTCGCAGCAAGGAGCAGAGCATATCTCCAGGCAAAAGGAACATGGGAATATGGAGACAATTAGAAAAATAAACCTGACAGATTTTGTTTAGCTGACAATGTTTTGAAAAGATCCCTTTGAGGTTACTAGTAGCCAGTACGGGTGTAAATACTGAGGCAGAAAAGCAACTTCCTTATCGCTGCTACCGGGTTTGAAATTCCCAGGCCTCTGCCCCAGCTCTCCCCCAACCCCCCTTGTCATCCCCAAAATAGTTTCTGTCCACTCCTGCTTTGAAACTGCAGAGAGAGATTTGAGTAGAGCCCTGGCTTAGCCTGGGGAAGTTCTTGCTTTAATCAGTCTGAGAGAGTACAAACGTTTGCAGGGGATAGCAGCATAGGGACGAGGAGAATGGAGCCTTCTGAAGGACCCACGGGTAGCACGGCCAGGCACCCTGAGTGGGGACTCTCTCTTTCAAAGTGGAGTTAGTGACATCAAAGTGTGTTTTTGGGTAAACCAAGCATCCCATGACTGCAGTTAGTTTGCCCAGTGCTTTCATGGATCTTCAAGAAACGTGTTTCGAGTCCTGTATACCACTGGTTACAGGTGGGAAGGTAGAAATGTCCATGAGTAGCCTTTTGGCTGTGGGGTGAGTGGGTGACAGGGCTCCCCGTGCCCAGGCTTCGTGCACCCTGATGCTCGCTGGCATCTCCCCCTGCCCGGCAGCGCCCCGTCCAAGCCAGCTCTGCGGTGCACTGCGAGGGGTGGCTGCAGGCAACGGGAGCCTGCTGGGAAACCAGTGCTTCTCTTTTAGCTATGGACATTTAACTATGCATTTAATTAGAAAGAAAATGTAAATGATATTAAAACCCTTTCCCTTTGAAGTTCAGAGAGGCTTCAAAATTATCACAGTAATTAGGCGATAGTTTTGAGTGTATATGAAACGAGATCAAGCTCATGGGAGGTGGCGGAGCCCCCAGCAAGTCAGTCTGTGAATCTATCTGCTCTAGCGATCTGAAGTAGAGATTTTCATCTGAACAGGTCCGATGAGTGCCGTAAGACACACAGTCTCCGTGGATATTCGCACGAAAAGGGAACTCACCTCTTCATCTGGAGTTTAAAAGCTGTGTCGCAGCTCATGTGCCGGCCATGGAGCAGCAGCAGGGTGGGCTCCTGGGCTGTGCTCCCCCTCCAAGGGTCTGTGCAGCCCGGAGCCAGCGATGCCAGGCAAGGAGCCGGCCCGAGTCCTGGCAATGGGCAGCCCCGCTTCCAAGCATGGCCAGGCAGAGGAGCCTTGCCGGTCCTCAAACAAGGAAAACCAGCCTGAGGTGCATGGAGATGTGCAGAGCCCAGGAAGGAAAATCAGTTTGCATTTTAGCTAGCAGGGAAATCTCCTTGTCAGTAACATGGGCTGAGAGGATCTGGTTATTAGCATGCTCACACTGTCTTCCCACATATTGTACTTCCCTTTAAGTATCCTTCATCCTTGTGCTCTCTGTTCAGAGACCTGCTTCCACCTGCCCACCTAGGCACTGCTGCATCCCTGCCAGCTTCCCCTGCCTGCATCTCATCCCCCTCAGCAGTTGTACCCCGTGTGCCCCAGGTACCTGAAGAGCAAGAGGCGATGATGCGGGGAGGTGTTGGGGGAAGTGAGGCGTCTTTTCAGCCTCGCTGCAGTCAGAATTCAAGAGTGCTTATTCCTGCCAGCAGATCCACCCTCTGGAAATATTCCTCCAGACAAGTGTTACCAACCCAATTAACATTTCAGAATTCTCAGCTTGCAGGTGCTGGTTTCAGAAAAGCGAATGGCAATCTTGTACAGTGTTGAGCAATCCAGTTGGCATCAATTTGTTCTTATTCCCCGGTTCAAACTGCAAACTGAAATATGTTTTTTTTTCTTTTCAGTATTGTGTACAAAGTAAATAATCTTCAACAGCACAGGCTGTGTTAAAGATAATGATTCCAAAATTAGTCCGTGTTTTTTCTCTTACGTACATTGGGAGTTTGCAGTTGCTTTATGCACAGTTTCTCCTCCCACAGCTTGGTGTGTTTTCAGCTGTCTGACGTAGCTGGTACTGCTATGGCTGCTGCCAGGGGGACCGCAGCCCCAAATCCCACTGCACTCCTTCCCCAGGTGTCCCAGATACCTATCTCTGTCAGGATGAAGAGATGACTTGTCTTGAAAAAAGAAGTACATGAAAGTTTCACTTTAAGCAGCCTGTGAACATTGGGGGTGGCTGTGCCTAGAAGTGTCTGGACAGACTTGTCGGGATCCTTTGCTTGCACCAACCCTAACTTCATTTCACAGCTGCGAGCGTGGCGGCTGCTGCTGCTGCTGTGGCAGTGCAGTGACAGGGCACAAGCTGTCATAGCCACAGCCCAGCTCCTGGGTGGGCCGGGGCAGTCCCCTGGGGTGCTCTGAGCTGTGCAGTGGCAGCGGGATGGTGCTGGAGGCAGAGTGGTTAGTGCTGGTTTAGCGAGGGCTGGTTGCTGGTGCAGTCAGACCCAGGCACTCACATGGACCATTTCCTGTCCTCTGGCAGTCTTCCAGCCTTGGACTAGTTAATCCCAGATACCTTCATTTCCCCCAAAGACATTGTTTTCCCCAGGGTGCTCCCCTCCCTTGTAGCTCAGTTGGGACTAAGCTCACATTGCCACTGTGCTTGCATATGCCGCACAGTTCAGCTGCCTTCTGTTTTACCCTGCCCTGTAGTTTAAAATCCCCCCATAATACCAGGTAACACATCCTTCTCTTTCCCCTTTCTGTGACCCTTCTGAACCCTCTTTTCTTTAAAGGATGCTGGGCAACACTGGCCAGTGTTTTCAAAACTGAGCATCTGTGCAGAACGGGAGCTGCAGCTGCTCATCCTTTCTTGAAATTTGGAGATGTCAAGGTACAGATTCAGACACCTGATTTTAGGAAAACCCCTGCACCCTTTACAATTCATGCTGTGCAGTCCATGTTGCATGTTTCTGCTGTTGCATGCTTGCCCTGCTCATCCCTTGTCTTTTGCTTTCTGCTCTTGCTGTCTTGATTTTCAACCCTCAGCCTTTTCCTGGGCAGACTGTTGTTCGGGGCTGCTGGGTCAGGAGTGAAGCTCTGTGTGAGTGCACTGGCAAAGTCTCAGGGAATTTGGCTGTAGGGCCAGTTTTGGCCGGGAGCAAAGCCCACTGAAGTCAATGGGACTCTTCCTGTTGACATAATGGGCTTTGGAGCAGACCTGGTCTTCAGCGTTCTTCAGAGCAGTGGTTCCAACGTGAACCTTTGGCACTGTGTGAATAGTTGATAATTATTTCTATATATCCTTTCCAAAGCCCACAACGTGTGTTGGCAGTCAGTGCTCCTAAATGCACAGAGCTGAGACTGGCAGCCTGAAACAAAGGGACAAAAGCAACAATGTAAGTTTCATGTGGCCAAGGGGAATCATTTCCATGTAGTTTCATCCAGCTTGATATAAAGAAGGAATTGCTTGTCAGCGGCATTTCTGATCCCAAGGAAAGGGAGGCTTTGACAGAATCCATTAGTGCCTGTCTGAAAAATGATAGGATGTTATGCACAATACGTTTATGTTTTTCCAAAGGGAAATGATGAGTGTATTTCTCATGGATGTTACTTTTCTGTTATTGCACCATGTAATATCACTTTTCTGTAGCAAAAGAGAAATTTGTCCTTTTGTCTATTCCTACGACAAAACAGGGACTACTTAGGGATGCACAGAGAGCTGTGGCCAACACTAGCCCATGTGTTCTTGGTGAGGTGCCCTGCAGGCACTCAGACCGGGGTCACATATGCAGTTTCTGTCCTGAAACACTTCTCCAGTGAGGCTGCTCACTACCTGGGAAGATGCAAGATTTGTGTAAATTCACAGTTGTGCCTATTTGTATTTTCCTTCCTGGTAACTTTTTCTGCTGTTTTCACAAAGCATCTAACTTAAGTTCCCACCCACCATTTTCTGTGTAGTTTACTTTCTTTCTCTGCACTATAGGCTCCTGAAGTTTTCCATAAGGTAGAAAATATTTCAAGGTGTTTGTCTTATGGATGCTCATAGACTTCCTGTTTCTACTCATAGAAGTCAAGCTTTGTAGTGCCTACAGCGCTGGTTTGGAAGGGATGATATTAATACACTGGTATTTTATGTATTTTAAATGTTTCCATGGTGGTGGAAGCACACATGCAAGGAAGGGACTCTGCACTGCAAGAGCTGCAGAGTTTCTGAGGCAAACTGAAGCTTAGCACAGGACTGTGCATTTCACTTCTCTGGACATCTGCTGATTTTTTACTGCTGTTTGCTCAGAGGAAAGTGTGGTTTGGGTGTCAGCTCTGCTCAGGCAGCCAAGTGTCGCCTGTGATCTCCATTGCTACGAGCTGGTGCTACTTACGTCCTGCTGTCATCCAAGTGCTTAGGGACATGGTTTAGTGAGTTAGGTGGTGTTGGGTTGGACTTGATGATCCTTGAGGTCTTTTCCAACCTTTATGATTCTATGATTCTAAGTGGTGAAGAGGATGCTAAAAGTCTGGCATCCTCATCATTAATTCAAGGCTTAGTACTGGACTAGGTGTGTATTAACTCCCATATGTAAAGACATGGGTGGAAGCAATGTGGGGTGGAGGTTCGATCATTGAAAGACCTGTTACCCAGCGATGGCTGCTACCCGTGGGCATGCCTGCTTCATACGAGCTGGGAAGAGCAAGAGGTTATTTGAATCTATGGAGTGTCTTTATTCTACGTTTTGCTAGCCAAGGAGTTTGCACAGACATCTGTTATTTCCAGATGTGTTATAAAGCAGAATTAGAATAGATGTGGGTTGAGCCATCCATGAAAGAAAGCTCTGATGCAAAAGTATTTCTAGAAAATATTCAGCTTTGATATGCAGTCCTAAGGCTTTTGTATATAACAAACCAAAAAAAGTGATAATTACTTTATTTCTGCCAACTTAAAAACAAACAAAAAGATCCTTTCTGGCCAGGTACTGCTATTGCCAAATATGCATTTCAGTTCAACTTTGCTGTGTTTACATTTCTACGTAATAAAATTAATTGGTTTATGAACTGCCAGAAGATAGAAAGCTGAGATTAAAGTCTCAGATTTGATTAGGTTTGTTGTAAAGTAAAGGTAACCATGAAACAATGGCTATTTAATAAATTCCTAGTTATTAGTGTATTTTAGAGAGGTTTGAGCTCTTGTCAGCCTTACTCACTTCTCTTTTCTTTGTAGTGTGTCAGGGTATGTGGTTGCTATTAAAGCTTTTCATTAGTTTGATGGAGGATGAAGATGAGTAGTTCTGTTTCTAAGGGAATGACACACAGCAGTGACAGTAACACAAAAGACAACAGTCTGCTTTGATTTCTACCTCCTGGAGATTTCTTTTATAGAAAGCATACATAAAATAATGTAATGAACACCTCTTCTCGTATGCACCTACCCAGCCGTCCAGAATCTTCTTTGTCCATTCATTGATGTGCTAGTCGTTAAGAGTCTTTTTTTTAATCTTTCCACCTTGTTTTTTGATTAAACTTAGCTGCAACAGTTTTTGAAAGAACCTTTTCTGATTTGTTCAGGATAGTCATGTTGCCTTCGTTGCCCCAGTATCTCAGTATTTCAGCATCTGTACCCACTACTCCACAATGTACATGTAAGTGCCATAATCCCCTCTTCATACAAGAGAAGCTTGAGGACAGAGTGACAGAAGCCATTGGTACAAGGGTTTTAGGAGCCAGCACCGCAGAAGGACGGGTCAAATCCTGTCCTCCTCCTTGGACCATCCTGTGTTTCCCTTTTCTCAGACTGTCCGGGTGGCAGGGGCTTGTGCTGCTGAGGTCCAGGCTGTCTGCTCAGGCCACTCTTAGCAGAATCCCTGCGTTTCCCGTCTGCCAGCATAGCTCATATTTTTAGAGCTCCTTCAGGAAGACTCCTGCATCCAGCCAGTTTGCTGAAGCCAAGCAGATGGTGGCTGTGAGAACCGGTGACACCGTAGCCTTGCATGCGTGTATGTATGTATTCATCTGTGCAAAGGTCTGCTCCGAAGAGTAAAGTGTAGCCAGGGTTTCCCCTGCGTAGCATCCCTTGCAGGGTGTTTCACACCCCTGACTGAAGCCATCTTGCATCTGCCAAAACATGATAAGGACTTTTTATAGCTGTATCATAAGAGCTTTTAAAAATCAGATTGTTAGAGCCTTTTTAGCAGAATAACAAATGGGTTGTGCGTATACATCAGATAGCTGCATATGGTGGGCATGTCAGACAGTGAAAGGACATAAAGTATTACTGCTCCATCAAACAGTACTTCCTAATATTATGTTTCTCACATTTTTGGCAGTAAACATTTGAAACTTTCATGGAGTATTTTGTGTGAATCTCAATACCTCTGTATTTAGGGCTTAATTCAATTCCCGATAAAGACAAGGACAAAATTTCCACTTTCTTTATTGCCCTTGTTCCAGACCCTCAAAGCCAATGTTGTCTGTTGCAAGTAGAATAGATACTAATATGGTCCTATAAAACCACAGATTGTTTTAACTTTCCACGAATTTCTGAATGAATAGATGATCAGATCCCGTGATGCTGCTCTCAGACGCACTGGGGATATGAAAGAGGCGCTTGTCCAGCAGCCTGTATAGCCTTGCTGCTCTTTTGTTGCCTATAGTACACATACTCAGCTCCATTTTACTCTCTTTTTGTTTTAATGCTCTGCAACAGGGCTGCACAAAGCTGAATTGGCTTTTAAAACACGACTTCATTTTGCAGCTATACGTCTGTGCCCAGTTTTCTTTTGTGCTGCCTGGGGAACAAGGAGGCTGTGTGGTATCTGACATGGGGCTTTTTCCAGTGATTTATTAACTGTGTCAGAATAGCTGTGTTGAATGCTGGGAAGCTCTTGCATATTGTGACAGTTGATATTGATTATGACAGTTTGTAGACTCTAGTGCGTTGTCAGACAGTGGATTGTATTTTGTCTTCTTACTATACATACCATGGGCTATAGATCATAGTGTTTTCTTAAGAAAAGGACCCATTGTCCAGCGTACTCACTGGTATGAGAGAACTTCTGTAGCGTATTGTGCAACAAATAGCAAAATAGTTCAGGCACCCTATGGGACAGTCAATTGCTTTAGGAAGAAAAAAAAAGTGAATAGTTTGTTCTGCTTCTGGCCTTTCAGGGGAAGAAGCCATGCAGTTGACAGAAGTGGGTAAACTAGTCTAAGGATGTCATTTATGAAAATACGGTGCATCCTGTATTGTCTGTTGGCCAGAAATCCACAGACTGCTCAGGAGGAGGAGGTCACAATGAGGATTTTGGCTACTGATGATTTTTAACAGCTGCTTTGGGTCTTGATAGAGGCTGAAACTACGTGTTTCTAGAATGAGTCTGAGGAAGAGGGGATAAAGATTTCTGTAAACTTGGGAGAAAGTGAAAGCCGGCGCGTGAGCTGCTGTGAGGGGCACGTCAAACAGATCACCCCAAATAATGACCTCTTCTGACTGTTTTAGATAGGCAGTAGTAAAGTAGCACACAGGAGAAAAGATTTTTCTATTTGCCTAAAAGCTGCTTCAGTGTGGAAAAAAGTCAGCAGCTGAGCTTTCACAGATAACTTGATCAGGAGGAGGGAGTCAAAAGCCATTTGGTTAATTATGCTGCTGTAATTTACTATATTGCTGCTATATTATTGGAGCAAAAAACAAAAGGCACTTGAGGTGTAGCTGTGACAGTGAATAGGAAAGGAACCATTATGCTTTTTCTGTTTCTGAAAGACCTTTTACAAGAGACCATAATGGGCCATTAACTTTCACTTTGAGATAGTAAACCTTAAAAAAATGACCTTTAGCAATCTTTGCTATTGGAATTTTGGTCTCACACTGGGTTTAGATTGATTCAAATGCAGTTTCTGTTGTGATTTTACATTGATGTGATTCAAAATCAATTTCTGCACGTAGCTTATGGTTTAAATGAAATAAATGTAATAGTAGGTCACTTGTGAAACGGTAATTTCTGGGATACTTTGAGCTGTGACTGTGGCACTGAGCTGGGACGTAGGGGAACAACGGGATTCAGTTCTTAACCCCGCTGTGGGACTGATATTGGCCACTCAAACTGGTTCATCTCTCTCATGAGATGAACTTATCCCTGTTTCTGGTTGTTTATTTACACTATGAGATCTCTGAGATGGAACATTTCCTATTGGAAGCCAGTCTTGATCTCCCTTGGATTTCTAGATGCTTCTGTAATACTAACCATGTTTTCTGTAATGTGATCTGTGTTTTCTTAATGGGTCCTTAATGTTAGCAAGGAGGCAGAATTAAACGAAATGGTTTGGTTTCAGTGATGACACAACTTCCCATTCCATGGTCACATCGAATTTGGGTTAATTATAACACTCACTGTGTCATAATTATGTTTCATAATGACAGAATGCTCTAGAGTTAGTACAGTTCACAGTCCTACTGTGAATGTAGCCTCAGGTGAAAAGCCTGTGTGAAAAGAAAAAAAGCCCTTGTGAAAGGCCTCAGGGTGTACTGAGATTTTACAGTGGCATCTCTCAGTCCAGTGTCAGGTGTTAGTGCTATATTTGTATATTTATGGGTTTTATTGCAAAACATCCACAGCAATGTCAGAAATTCTTTAAAGGAAGGATGAAATGGAAGAGGTCTCACTACAGACATATTTTGCTTGAATTTTTTTTTCTAACTTTAATAAAATACTTTGAAGAAATTAGGTGTGAGGAATGAAGAAGTTCAGGTGTTCAGATGTGAAGATGTGTTTCCTTAGGTGATTTTTATCTAAAGGTCTGGTCACAATTTTCTGTATATGCATAGTCCTGGATCCTTAAGCCTGAGACCATGCCTGGAGAAGATAATTTTGATGCTGTGCTGTGAAAAGTGTCAGCTTCCCAGCACCAGTTGTAGACTAGCAGTGACTTGTATGAAGATCCACTCAGTTGCTGTCATGAGAGGCTGCTTCCCTTTGGCTTCCCCTTGGCCATCCTGGGGCTCTCGGGCTGTCCGTTTGCTCACTAGCCCTTGACAGTTGTTTGTCTGGGATGTTCTCCAGGTGTTCTAGGCTCTTCAAGATGTCTCTGACCCTTTGAGTTGCAATCCTTAAGAGACCTTGTTTTGTTTTCCCGAGTAAAGGCACTGGTAATCACTGCAGAAGGTGGATATATTTCCTTCTCCCATCCTGGTGCCCTGAAATGCCTTGCCAAGTCTGTTTTATTTCCAGGGGACTGCGGGAGCCTCCTTGTCTGTAGGTTGAAGCCTGCTCTCTGACATTGCTGTTACCTTTCTCTCTTCCCTTCAGACGGTGTCCACAGTGTCACGGCAGTCTGCACTCTGCGTGTCACCATCATCACGGACGACATGCTCACCAACAGTATCACGGTGCGTCTGGAGAACATGTCCCAGGAAAGGTTCCTTTCTCCCCTCCTGTCCCTGTTTGTGGAGGGCGTGGCAACAGTGCTCTCCACCGCCAAGGATGACATCTTCGTTTTCAACATCCAAAATGACACGGACGTAAGCTCCAATATCCTGAACGTGACCTTCTCAGCTTTGCTCCCTGGTGGCATTCGAAACAAGTTCTTCCCCTCTGAGGACCTGCAGGAGCAGATCTACCTCAACAGGACCCTGCTGACCATGATTTCCACGCAGAGGGTGCTGCCCTTTGATGACAACATCTGCTTGCGTGAGCCCTGTGAGAACTACATGAAGTGCGTCTCTGTCCTGAAGTTCGACAGCTCGGCCCCGTTCATCAGCTCCAACACTGTCCTGTTCCGCCCCATCCACCCCATCAACGGGCTGCGGTGCCGATGCCCCCCAGGCTTCACAGGTGACTACTGTGAGACGGAGATTGACCTCTGCTACTCCAACCCCTGCGGAAGCAATGGGCTGTGCCGGAGCCGAGAAGGGGGCTACACTTGTGAATGCTACGAGGACTACACTGGTATGTGTTTATCTTATCTTTGACCCGTGATTTATATGTTAGACCATCAGCCAGGCCAGCTCTGTGTCAAGCTGAAATTGCTGACATTCTTAGTCAAAGGGAGAAAAACTCCTGACGCTGCCTTCTGGTGAGGAGAAGGCTTGTGAGTGTCACACGTCACCTCAGTAAGTCCCGTATCTCTGAGCGCTCGTGGTGGTAGGAACTGTGCATTGCTCCAGGACATGCAAGGGGGCCAGCAACTGCTGAGGCAACTCATGTTGTGTGAATTTCTCCTCAAAACGCTTTATGCAAATGTATTTCTTTTATCTGGAAGGAAAAAGGTGGGACACATTCCCTGCTTCTTGGTTTTGCACGTTAATGCCTTCCTGGCCCTTAGCAGTTCCTCCTACCACGGCATAGCGGGGGTGCGCAGCCTCGGTAGGTCATCAGCCCTTGGTCATCAACAGGTGCAGGGCATGAGGATGGCTCACGGTCCCTAGAAGCTGCAGTAACACACATTTATGGGAAACACTGCAAGTCAGTTCCAGTTTATAAATGGCCAGAGAAACTCCAGAAGGATGTAGCTTCTGCCAGGCTTGTCTCCAGCAGCCTGCTGAGGAACATACTTTGCCTCATCATGGACTTGACAGCTAATAAAGATCAAAGTGGTGCTTCTCAAATTCTCCTGAGGAGCTATGGAAGAATATTAGCTGAATGTTTTCTGGTGCTTCAGTAAAGTCAGTGGGATTATTTATGTATTTGAAATTGCACACGCATTTAAGCATTCTGCACTGACGTGCTGCCAGCTGTAATTTATGCTGACAGCTCAGCAATGTCTGCTGTGACCTCCACAAACAAGGGGTGAAGCAGAGGGGGCTGTTCCCAACGTGGCCTCTCACTGCTGAAGTTATAAAAAATTGACAACATAAATTATTTAAGTCTCCATGCAAAAAAATTCTACATGATGTGTATGCCTACTGGGCTGGATCCAGCCCTCTAGATGGAAGGGTTTTCCTTCACTTTCTGTGGCTTTTGGCTCAGGGCTGTAATTAAAAATGCAATGGTGGAAGGAGCCAGCAGTCAGTGAGCAGGGCCATGGCAGCAGCAAGTGAACTGGGCTTTCCCTGGTAAGAGGGACAGGAGATGCTCCCCGAGCTCAGAGCAGGGCTCAGGACAGCAGGACCTTCCTAAGGGGACAGAGACAAACTTTTTGCCTGACAAGTGAAACCCTGAATAGAGCTGAGAGAAGGCTGGGATATTTGGTCTTTGCTGAGGAGTAGTTTTCCTGCCAGGCTTCTCATGAATGACCAGTGAAATACATTATGAAGTCCATTATCCATTGCATACAGCTGATGCAAAATACGTGCAGCATTGGGCATCACAGAATAGATTTTATGACCAGTTAATTTCATTTACCATGTTTATGTACTATTATACTGCAAATAGGAATGGTTAGAAGCAGCAAGTTTCATTAAACGAATATGCATATAAATAGAGTTAATTCATCCATGTCCTGGGTTTTGGAATGATGTGCATTCCTGTAGCAAATTTTGAGGGTCTCTTGCTAGAAATCTTCATGAAAAAAAGCCTAAATATACTTAAAAAAAAGAAAGAGAATAAACTTATATTAATAATTTATGAACATATTTAATAATTAATACCGTAGTCAGAACAGACACAGTACATATTTGGAGGAGAGGCACCGTATTATTCATACACAAAGAAAGATTTGATCTCTAACTGTATTTTCAGTGCATAGTTGTTGAGTTAAAACTTAACTCTCCTGCTGCCAGGATATTAAAGTGATCAGAAGTTAAGGAGTGCGCACTGCTTATAGCCATGTCATCTTTAGGTTTCAGAGTTAACCATGCTTCAGTGGAACACTTTATTCTTTGGAAGGACAGCTCGGGTCATGATTGCAGTCAGGTTGGCCAGGGGAAAACACGCCCAACCATGATCAAGAGGGCTCTAGAATCCCTTATCCCTTGTCGATTTAGAATTGATACAAATATTATTCAATATTTTTGTTTTATTGCTAAACGAATGCAGTAAGAATTTTATATCTACTCTGTGGCTAATTTATGTTACATTAGTGCCTTTAGGCTCAATGTTGCATGACAACGTTTTTTCCATCAAACTTGACACACTTACCCACATATGGTGGTCATTATCATCTCCTTTACAGAACAAGGTGGAAAATGTTATCAAGTAATCTATTACCAAAAATATTTTATGAAGATCCATTATTGAATCTTGTCCCAATCTCCTTTAAGATCTGTCATTTTACCTATGATTTTTGTCCTTTTAAATAATACATTCATAACCATTTGCAATTTCAATTTATATCTATTAATCATAATAGTGTGTTTTCTGCTTGTATGTAAATATTTCTTGTTTGCAACGATTCAGATTTTATAACTATTTAATATTTAAACAGCAGAAGCTGGTTTCAGTAGCATCAGTGTGTATTGGCTCACGTAATGCAGCAATCGTAAATTGGAATGAGCAGAGAATTGCGAAGGCTTAAAGTTGGGAGATTCTGGTACTACTGAAATGTTACCGCAGTATTAACTCAGTGTAGTAACATACCAGTGTGAGGTACTTATCCATCTTTGAAGTAATTCTAAAAGATGAAATATGAATGGTAGTAGTCAATGAAACACAGCCTGCACTGGAAGCTCTCACATTTCCAATTCCCAATTAAAAGCCTACGTAGAAAAATAATTACAAGAAAATGCTAAGATCTGTCATCTCTCTGCAGAGATACACTGTAACTCAATGAGAAATCACTACACAATCATAACCCTGTACTGAATCTGTCCGACTGGTCACCTGTTAAAAATATAGCATTTATTTCCTGTAGAAGGTCATTATGTCCTATCTTAATCGGATGGAATTTCCCCCCATTTTTCCACCGCACTTTGAAGCCCTCCATTTGTTTTGATGTAATTGTTTGTCATTTATACACGATGAAAGTTCCTCTGTCTTCAGGAGTCTTCTGTTACGGGCGCAAAGGTAAACTGAGCTTCTACAAGGTATTTCTGAAACCTGATTACTGTCTAGTTTGGGGTGATTTGGAATTAGCTTCACTTCCTGTGATGTAAGGAGTTGAGTGAAGAAGGACATGTATTTTTAATCACGTTTTTTTCAGAATAGAGACCCCTTTAACTTTTCTTTATACACAAATTAGCGTAGAGAAGTGAATAATGTACACACTAACAATTTTGCCATTGATGGCAGGGAGCTGTCTGCATGGCTAAAGGGTTAAAGGATGGAATTTAAGTTGAACAAACAAATTTAATGAACTTAAACACTGTGGAAAGCCTGTATAATTTTTCCAGCTGTATTTCATGTATCTTTGAGTGCTGCAGAAGCAGCCAAGATGAACTGTAGGTGATTTGCCACAGTGGTTCCAGAATGAGCCATCGCTGGGTCCTCCCGCTGCTCCCTCGACAGCTCGGTGCCTGTGGTCCTTCTGCTTGGCAGCCACTGAGGCCGTTCTTCTCTATGGTTGTGCTCCCAAAAAGTAAAAATTAATTTGCAGAGAACAAAAGCACTCCAAGAGGAACAAAAATCCAACTCCGGAAATAAGAAAGAGATTTAATGTTCCCACAGTTCTCCTTAGCACAGAGCATTCTGTCTGCCTCTTTTGCTACCTAACACCTAGCAAGGAGCAATTTCTAGGGAAAAAGATCATCAGAGAATTTCCCATCTCCTCTGCATCTCTCCTTGGATTTCACTTCAGAGAGGGGAGAAATCTTAAGTGGTGGTAAATCTTCTAGTAATCAAATACAGCAATTAGAGGTCTTTTACCTGTTATACTTTTTTTCCTCCTAATTTATTTTTCGTGATACCATATTGACATGGGGGGTCATGACATCTAGTGTGGCTGCTGTGAATTCTGACTTTGTGTCATGAGAAGGTAATTATAGCTGTTTTCACAGCGTTGTGCCAGAAGTCCCTATTTGTATCATTTAGTAAGTTCTCAGTGTTTGGCTCTTGCAAAAAACATACAGCAGTAAAAGTAAATGTGAATATTTTCTTCTGTGTTATCTTTACTTATATCCATTCTTCAGATGGTAGTTTCCCAGCTCAGTCTGATACCAGATTCTTATTTTTCAGGCCAGAGAGATTTATTTGGGAGAATTTCAGCTTTCAAGTAATCTGGCAGCCAGGGTAGCTGTAATGACTGTTTTATCTTGGGTAAGAGAGTCTGAAATTCCATTCTCAGTTACATTTCTGCAGCTCCGCTGGAGCAGTGGGATCACAGGTTCATAACAGCGAAATCCTGTACAGCAAATCTTAATATGATTCCTTCAGGTTCCTTACTGCATCTTTAACTCCTGGTTTAGTTTATGAAAGGCCATGCTTTTGTGACAGCAAGGCTGAACAAAGATTATCCTCACAGGGTTGTGGGGCTTTGCCAGCACTTTTGAACAGCTATGACCACATTTGTCTTTAATGCAAAACACCAAATAAGAAATTCTGTCATTCCCAAACACTTCCGTAAATGTAGGGACATTGTTCATGGTATGGAACAGCTTCATGGATCATCGATTTCTGTAGTACCTCATTCAAATTTTAAGGCGACGCAGTGAAGATACTAAAATGTTTTGTATTGCTGCTGCCTTAACAGGGTCCTTTAGTCCAGGTCTTTAAAGTTATGTGCTGGATTCCAGGTGCATTTATGTAATAAAGAGATGAAAACAGCCTAGGCAAGGTCTAATACTGTTACAAAGAGTATATTTCAAGAGTTTAAATATAATGACAGTTACTAGGGTGCTGGGTGATTTGCACTATTTTCAGAATTTAAAGGCTGTATATTATTCCATTTGCAAAAAATCCTGAGTTTTCAATTAAGTTTCTCTGCTGATTTTGGATGCAGGAAAAATCAAGGAAGAGTGCTGACTGTCAGCCTTTTAATAACCTTTTGTTGTTCCTCGGTGCCTCAGAGGAGAATACCTGGTTGCCTTTCCTTGCAGTTTCCGTATGGCAATACTGTGAGAAAGCGTTATGTAGGGTGATTGCACCCCAGTGAAGGTCTGTATAAGGTTGGAGGTCTAGAAGTTTTGCTTCTTTTTCAGCAGTGGTACACCATGCTGTTGTTTTGATATTTGTAGTGAAACTAGGTGTAGTGAAACTGCAACACAATTTCCCTTTGATTCCTGTGGACCTGTCACTCTCTGCAGCTGAGATAACTTTTTTCACTCTGGAGAGATAAATGAATGTATGATTACAAGATCCTTCCTTATGATTAGTACTCCTCAGTTTTGTTCCCTGTACACATGTGCCAGCACAGTCTTTTCCGTTGATGTTCAACTTTTTCTGTCTCATCAGCATGAAATTTTTGAGAGGAAAGCCCCCTTCTGCCTCCATTGAATAAGCAGACATTATCTGTTGGCATAGACATGGCAAGCTGTGTCCCTGTGGTTGCCAGCAGCTGGTTACAGTCAGGTACCTCTCGTTTCCTCCCAGCCTGTGTCCCCTTCCAAGCCCCAGGAGCTCACAGCACTTGGGCAGCTGATGAGGACCCAGTAAGCAGTGCAGTGGGTGATCCAGAAGGAGAGCTTAACTCCTCCAGACATCTTTCAGAGCATGACTGGTGCAAAAGCTGGAAAAGCCTGTCATTTTCTCTTTTTATGATCTTCACCACTCAGCTATGTACTGTGAGACGTAGCGTCTCATAAATCTTCCTCTCAGTGCTTTGAAGTTTCCCCATAGGACCATTACATTTACCCATGCCAGAGAGCAATGAACCCCAGATGTTGTCTCATGATCTGACTTAATATCTAAGCATATAAGGAACCCATACAACCTATTCTTTGCAATTAGCCATGGATAGTAAGTCTTCTATTGGCTCTGGGGCAGGGCATGCTGCATTTGAAGAGCACAGCAGTCAACTGTGATATTTGCTTTCCTTTCTCTCCTTTTATTGCGATGTCTGGTTTGTGTCATTAATTTCTGAAAATAAGTATTAGGTTTGGATATGCAGATTAAGAGGTATCACCAGGCAAAATTGTTTCTTTTGGATGTATATGTATTGTCAGAGAACTATGCCTTCAGATCACTACGAGCTGTACCTGTACAAAACACTTCATCTAAGGATGGCTGTGGACTCTGCAAAAGTTACTAACAGGAAAGGAAGCCTCTAAGACACTCCTATGAGAAAGAGGGCGCTGTCCCCCTCACCAAAGGGATGGGAAGCTGTAGCACAGCAGCTTAATTTCTTCCAGGTCACATGGAAGCGGTCAGTGGCAAAGTCCAGAGCATCTGAGGCAGCTCCTCTGAGCCATTCCTGGTCTGCCTGTTGCTAGAAACCTGGGGGAGATCCCCCAAAAGATATTTGTTTCCTGACACAGCCTCTCAACAGAATCCTTCGTGCCCACTCACCCACTGTGTTTAACTCACAGATTTACTGTGCATGTTCAAATGGGCCCTGGCTTTTTTTTTTTTTTTTTTTTTTTTTTTTTTTTTTCCGCGCAGGGCTCCCGTTATATTTCATTTTTTTTTTTTTTTTTTCTTTTTTTGCAGCAAGGCTCACCGTTAATGTACTCATTTCTTGTTGACTGTTTCTGTCCATGCCACTAAACCACAGGAGACGAACACTGGAAAACTGGAGTTTATATCAGATTCACTGAAGTCACTGGAGAGGTCTGCCACTTCTATAGGTGGATTTTTATCTGGAAGATATGTAATTCAGCTAATCTTCAACCTATGCTCACCTGTCAGGATGTGAAAAGCCTTTTCAGATTGGATTCCTGTGGTGTATGTGTAGACAGTTTAGTTCTCAAATGGTGGAAATGGCCTGCAGTCTTCACATTAATCTGCTATGCCTTTTCCTAAACCCAAGCAGAGTTTTATTGCATTAGCCTCATCCTGATGTGCACAAACTAGCTACTGTTTAAAGTTTGAAATTTTTCCCAGTCATGTATGAACTCTTCCATGCCTCCTGCCCCAGGATGCTGCCCATGGGGTGATCTTTGATTCCACTAAACTGCTGCAAGTGCTGGGGGTTCAGATGCCTCTTCTGAAGCCTTGCATCTTATCCTCCTCGCCCGTGGAAATACTGACACTGATCAAAGTCCTTTGCTGTCATGTGGAAACCTAGCTGCAGACTTCATGTTGTGTTTGTTCTTTTTAATTAGCTTTAGAACAGTTTGACAAGACTTCTGTTCTTACCGGGCACTCCTGCAGTGGAGGTGTGATGGGTGCTTTGTAAAAGCAAGCAGCAGATCACACACCAATGGAATCACTTAGCCCTGGCTTCAGAAGCTACCTTAGTCATTCATCTCCAATATACTTATGAATTTAGCTCTTCCAAACAGTTCAGGGTCTAGGAAATCCTCCTTACTGATTACACCTTATCTTCCTTTGCTTCTCCTTGAGATGGCTGTGTGGCTGGTCTGTTCTTCTCTTCATTTACCCACTCTCCTCATTTGTCACCTGCCATTGTTGATAATTTCAAGTAGCATATAGCTAAAAATCAGTGTCCAAAGAGCCTGGGCAATAACCTGTTTGAGGATGGTTCCATGCTCACATTGTACTTTTACACCTACTTGTTATTAATGCCAATGCGTTACAGTATGGGGAGAAGGTAGGTTCTTAATTGCAGGTTGTACGGGAGGAAGTCAAGGAGCTTCCAGACATGGGAAGCCTGTGAGCGCACACTGCGGCATGACGGCGTTGCTGCCGTTGAACAAGTGCTGCCCCAGCTCTTCTACACTGTAGGTGTTCAATATGGAGCCCTAATGGCCAGGTGTAATCATGCGATCGTAGGATGGTTTGGGTTGGAAGGGACCTTTAGAGATCATCTAGTCTAACCCCCCCCGCCATTCCCTTCAGTCTCCTTCATTAAAGTGAAATCTCATTAAATCCCTGATGTGAAAATAACACATTTGACCCTGAAGCCAGCTGGGCCAAGTTAAGCTCATGTTTGCTGTCAGGCAGCTGGGTTTACATGAGCAAGGCAGCCTGCTAACCTGGCCTGGGTACCTGCCTGCCTCTGGCACCTGACCTCTCCTTCCCACCCTTTGGCAAGAAAATGCCTGAAGAGTCTGACCTTACCGGTTAGCTGTGTTCAATGGAAGAGAGATATCTATTGAGCACCTCGAGTTTCCTAGTGGCATTCTGATCAGTAAAGGACCAGTCTAAATTTAGGATTCTCTTTGTCTTGGCATACATAGAATCTCTCTTTTATTGCCTTTAACCTGTTGTACGTGTATTTCTGTTTGAATTATCTTCCTCCATCAACTTTCAGCAGGTTTTAGGCTCTTGACTTGTACTCCTGGTTTTATGCTGATGGGATTTCTGTTACCACACCTAAGTGGGAGTCACAATTCTCCCAGGCTTTTCGAAAACCTTTGTTATAATGAATTTGCTTATCTTCATTGGTATAACTTTAAAAAATAGTGGAAGATGGAGCATAATTAGACAAAGTGGAGCTATTTGATATTATAATTTTATAGGTACATCTTAAACCCCTCCTCACTGATGTAGCAAAATTCTCACACACTATCATGATTGTGAACATATATTGCGGAACATGGTTCTGAGAGAAACTACATACACTGAGGTTTGTTTTAATTAAAATATTTTAAATAGCAGTTTAATGGCCAGCTTCTCAGTGACCGTAGTTTACAATTATGTTTTTAGTAGTTTAGCCAAGTTGAGCCTTGTGTAACATAAGACTTGGCTTTTTCTTGTAGAAGTTTTTTAATGGCAGGTAGGTTAGCTAAATAAAATTTTAAACTGCATGTAAGCCACATAAATCCATTCTAATACATGAAAACGTACACTTGACATACACTTGCTAAGTGTCAGAACAGACCATATATTTGACTACCCTTTAAATGGGTTTTTTTGCCAGTGGCTAGGTGTCTTGTTTTGGTTTTTTCTTCTTACTCAAAACAAGTCAGATAGGGAAAAAGAAGAGAACGGAGGAGAAAAAACCCAACAACTTGCCTTTAAGTTGTTTGTGGGGAAGACAAAAACATAGTGAGACAGTATTTTTTTCCAATATGCCTTATGTTCTGGAAAGCCTCTTATAATGTTCACAGCAGATCAGAGGTGAAGGCTAAAAAAAAATTCCACGAAGGCTGGAATTAAATATTTTAGATCTTCCAAAACGAAAAAGAAATTAAACTTCCAAGGAACAAGGTAACGGGGCTCCTTTTCTCCTGGCTGTAAATACAAAACTGGGAAGCCCCTTTACAATTCAATAAGACTGAATTATGAAAAACATATGGGGGTTCTGTACATATTTGTAATTCCCAAGTTAGATATTTTTATTTTCATCAGTAGATAAACAACAGGAAAGTGACAGGAAGGACGGCTGAGTGCAGAGATGAGGGTATCAGGGTAATGTCCTGTTAGGGAGGAAAAAAGTATAAAGTAGTTTCTTGTGTGTGTGTTCTTTGTGTTACAATGATTGAAAGTTTTGACAGTTGAGAACCAGATTGAGGCACTTGGCCTTGAACATCAAGATAATTACAGTTCTGCAATACAGTTGTGCAGAGCATGGTGGGAACCACAACTTCATTGTTGTTGCAAATGCTCTTTTGTTTAGAGCATCATGGTTCAGTGCCTGCATCCCCGCTCCTGCTCCTCCTGGGGCAGGTTTTGTTCTGCAACCCACACTGTCCAGTGCCCTTGAATCACAGCTTCCCGAGCAGTCATTGGTCCGAATTTTCAGTTTCTAAAAATCAAGATGAAGATACTTTACTTCAGGCTGTCTCTCAAATCCTCCATAGCTAAGCATATGAGAGGTATATACAGCATTTTCCAATATAATAGTTTAAAAATGTATTTTAATTAGATAGGGCCACCCAGCTTCAGGGGGTCAGCACACTGATGTGCATATTGTAAGAAACATTATTATGAGTGTCTTATATTAATAATTAAACACAATCTAAATGACACAGTAAAGTATATTAACTCTAACAAGACAGTAATCATTTAAAGTAACTTTAAAATGAAACCATATTTTACAAAAAGACTGTATTTTCTGTATCTGTTTTTAAAAAATTTTAAAAGTAACTTCTTAATTTCTACTTATTCTGTAGATTTAAAAATATATTGATTTTGAGGTTTTCTGTGTGAGTTGTGCGAGACATTACAGTGGCTTTTTCAAGAGTCATCATAAAGAAAAAGTTGGCTTCCCTGATTAAGTTGCTTTTTGTTTTCAGTTTATGTTTACTGACCTGTGTAGGAAATATTTTTGAGATTACGAAAACATAAGATTATGGGATTATCTTTTTAACCTTAATCCTTTTAATGACAAGCAAACGGGCATTTTTGATTTTTTCAAAATTTGCCCTCAATGTATGAAAATGGAAATTTTATGAGTATCAGATTGTTTTTGCCAGTTCTATCTACTCCATCAAGCAAAACTGCTGGACACATATGATTCACGATAAAGACGGTTTTACATTTCTTTTAAGTATAACTTTATTTTAACCTAATACTTCTCATGTAGAATGAAAATATAAAGCTCTGAAATCCTAGCCTCCTAAGATGTAATTACAATAGTAGATTTCCTTTAAGCATGTTTTTAGTTGCTTTATTAATATTTTATGGCTTCTCTTCAATTACTCTCACTAATTGGCCATTATGCTTCTTTCCGCCAGAGCTTCTGGGACCACCTAGGATGTTAAGGAGCATGATTTGGTTTGAGGTCTGCCTATTTCTAAATGCCATCATTTTTACTATAATGCTGTATTACGCAGAAGATGCGAGAGTGAGATTTTCTTGTGAAAACTTCTATATTGATGGAAAACACAAGATGCAGGCTCTCACCACTCTTCCTTTAATGGAGGCGTGCAGAGTTAGCTGCTTGTGCAGTTAATCCCAGCGTGCTGCTGGGGACCAGGGCAGATGGTTTCTTCTGTGCTTTGTCTCTTGTTCTGAGCCAAAACATCAAGTCTGTCACAGCTACGTGGAACAAATTAAATGGGATCTTATAAGGACTTTCTTTCTTAGAAGGACTTTCTGTCTGTTCTAAAGAAAACAGTGATGTTTGCCATTGAAAGGGACAGCCTGATTTCCTTTTTCCCATATTCCTGGGCCCTTTTCTCTCTTCCTCTCTTTCTGAGGTCAATTATTTGCAGGTATGTTCCCTTTTTCAACTGCTTCAAGATGTAAACTTGCTCAAAAATAAGTGCTAGAGCTTTCCCCTTCCCTACAAACTTGGGAACTGGGAGTTGCAGCCCTTTGGTGTCCTCCTCTATGGAAAGCAGCTTGGGGAAGCCAGGCTGAAAGTGCGCGGGAAGCCTGACAGTACCTGGGAGCACGCGTGGTTTTCCACCTCCTGAGTCCTGTTGATAAATGATGTTATTGCACACACACCCCTGGCACTGCCACCACACCTTGCTTGCTTTCCTCATTCACGTAAATAGTTTAATGTGTTTTGAAAAGCCCAGTGTGAGGCCCAAATGACCTGTGAACAGCCTTGGGGAATTAACAGTGCCAGTGGTGGCGTTCAGTGCCCAGTAAAAATTTGAGCTTTGTGTGATGAAATAGTTTTTTTCATCATCTGAGCAGAGGCACACTGAGTCTGTGAGTACGCTTTTTCTTTCTCACTTCTGCCTGTGGAAGGAGGTGAGAACTAGGCATGGCAGCTGGTTCCCATGCTGAAGTGCCTGCAGGTGCTCAGGGATGCAAATACAGACCAGACTGCAAAGGCTGTCCTGAAGGGAACATCTGCAAGCCGCCGTGGCTGCTCCAGCCTTCGGTTCCCTCCATGTGACCCTCAAGTAATGCTCCTGGAGATGAATCACGGGACACAGAGAGGAGAGAGAATAAAGAGTATACTATCAGATGTATGTATAGTAAAGGTAGAAGATGATTGTTTCTCTTAAATATAAATGGAGGGAGGGATATTCCTCCGTAAATGCATATAAGTATGTTATGAAGAGGTGTGTTTTGTTCTTACACCTCCAGGTTTCTCATTGGTTTAAGGTGCGAATTTTAGAAATAGATTTATTCCAACTAAGATGTAATGCAAGTTACAGACACAATGGCATAATCTAATTTGGGTTTTATCTTTGACATCTACAGTAATGTTTTCCCCCTACTAAACATATCCTGAGATAAAGCTTAGGCTTTTGAAAGGCACTGCTTCGTCACTGTGTCTTACCCCAGATCAGTGCAATTTGCATGAGGATAAATTGTCTTACATATAAAGCCGCCACAGAACTCAACATAAACTGGAAATTTCGGTGTGTTTCTTTTTGTGTGGATTTGTGCTATGTGTAGTCGTGGGTGAGAGACAGAACCTAAAAAGGTCTCTAAAGCTTTAACTTACAGGTCAGATGCAGAGGGAGATGATGCCTTGTGAGGGAAATAGTTCAATAATTTACAGAGTTTAGATGTAGTTGTAAAACCAGCCAAGAGTAAAGGTTAAGACATTAAGAAATTAGCCATCGGATACCACAGAGCAAAAAATTTTGGTAGGTAGCTGTGGCAGGCTGAAGGCATGGATGTTTTATTTCTCATTCTTCTCTACCACATCTAACATTCCAAAAAAAGTGCTTTTCTTCCGCATTTCCTCAGAAGCCTGGGGCTGATTACGTCCAGTGTCATGGGAGCAGGCAGCAGGGAGAAGCCAGGCATGTTGTGTGCACTTCTTTTTTACTGTGGTGTCATAAGAGTACTATAGGACAACAAAATCACAATACGTGTGATAAATGTTGGTAGCACTTGTGGTGCTTGCACCACTCCTGGCCTCATTGCTGGAAGGTAAAAGGTGAGATATCTGGTGTAGACAGACTGGAAGCTCAGTGACGGAGAATTTTTAATCCTCAAAAAATACGTGAGGAAGAGAGCATGGTAATAAAGACTCAGTCATGACTTTTGCCTGTGGGCTGTTCCTGCCAGCACTGGTGGAAGTTGCATGGGAGGACAAGGTCCAGTCCATTCAGATTGAGCATGTATCATCTTGAGAACATGCTCATAGTTCTGATAATCTGGAATCCACAGACTAATTCATTTCTTCAACAGATGTGCCCCAAATATCACTAATCCTCTTCAGTATTGTTTCTCTTTTTTTCCCCAATTATTCCTTCTCATTTAAATGCAAACCCCCAAAAAACCCAAATCCCAAATCATCCATCCATCCACCCGTTCATCCATCCATCCATCCATCCATCCATCCATCCCTGCAGGGTGTCTTTTGTTTTGCTTTGTTTTGTGACCAGGGAAGGGGAGGGGGCGAGGCAAAGAGGAACACCTCTGCTTAGACTGGTGCTGCGCATAGGATCCTGGGCCTGATTTTCGACTGGCGAGGGGCTAGATAACATTTAAGTGACTGCTCTGCATGTGCAGCACATCAGCGAGCACAGCCCAAAGCAGCTTGAGAGATGGAGACCTGAGCTTTCCCTGCTCTTGCTTTTGTAAAATACAGTTTAGTTTGGTTGCCAGTGGGAAAGGATCGGGAAATGCAATGGGGTCCTGGCCTTTCCCTTGCCTATTTGGCCAGGGGAGATTTTCATCATGGTCCTCCTCCTCCCAGGAGCTTGCAGGACCTCAGAACAGCCAGAGTCAGATGCGGTCCCCAAGGAGTCCTGTGGGAAGAAGAGCTGGGAAGGGTTGAGGAGCATCTTCCCATTGGGGTGGGAGTAGAAATGGGAGGTCCCTCAGAGCAGCTGGTTTTGGTCGTGTGTTTTGGGCTGGAATTTGACCACCAAGAGCTCTCACATGCCTTGGGGCCAGGAAATGCCACCCGCAGCTTCAGAGGCAAATAAAAGAAGATAAAAAGCCTCCCATGTTCACTATTTTGGAGCATCTCATGATTAAAGGTCTCATGACCCTTATTTGGCCCAGTAGTCTCATGATTTTTGGAAATCTGATCTGTGAGTTGTTAGGGATGCCCAGGGGGAACTTTGTGGAAGAAGGCGCAGGAAAGGAAGAAGGGTGATGGCAAAGGAGAGGGATGACACATAGCTGAGAAAGCACCAGTAGTTCTGCACCCTCTCTTCTCACCTGCTCAGAGCTTAGTGCTTATGCCCACAGAAAAACTCATTCAGATCCAGAGATAAAGCCATGATTTCCTGAGTATCTTATTACAGGATCGTTTTCTATCTGTCGTCTAAGAGAGCTACTTGGCAAGCTATATATATATAGTGTGAGATGAATGTGTTTGTTGTTGTTTTGCTTAGTGTTTTAAATTCAGGTTACTCTCTTGCAAATACATCTTGTTAAATCTGGAACTGTTAGCAACTTAAATTACGAAAGACAGCTGTCATTACAAGTCACTGGGATTTGGTCCTGAGCAGTGTGAGTGTATGTGTCTGTGTGTGGTGTGTGCTTGCATGTGTTTAGGTATTTATGTATTATTTTACTTCAGCCTGTTTCTCATAATCAGCCTTTAGAATGCAGAAAGCAGCAAAGGGAGCAGAAGGAGACCCCAAACTGGACCTTCAGCTGGTGTTGCTCTCTATAAGAGGGTTGGGGCTCATTGTAATTTCACTAGATCAGTCCCAATTCTAAAAAACATAAATGAATAGATAAAAGGAAAGTCCAAAATATATTTTCAAATTTGAACATTTAGTAGCAGCGTAATGTAGAAACCTCACAAAGTGACAATCATCAGTATCAGTATTGAGACTAATGAGTGTGTCTGCATGGCCCTTCTGAAGTGGCAGTAGGGCTTTGGCCATTGATTTCTAAGGGACCCAGATTTTACCTCTGCTCTTCAAATAGTGCTTCTGAGTTATCTGTGTAAAATAGTACATGAATATAGTCGTCCCCTAATTAATCAGTCCCTAGTACACCAATGACTTCTAACTTCTCTTTGATACATTTTCTCCTTCATTCAGAATGACTTAGTTACTTTTTCTGCTAACTTCTCTCATAAAACCAGTGGATTTTGTTTGTTTGTGTAATATTTCATTGGTAAGTGGCAGTTGCTGGGAGGTAAGGCGGACTGTTCCCATTTGGTTCTGAGGGTTGATTCACACACCATAGAGCCACTGAAGTAACAAATTTACCTTTATGGTCAAAATCCAGTATTCATGTTTCTTATTTGACTTGCGTCTATGTTTTAGGCAAATTTTCCTGCAGTACATCCCTGCATAGTCAGTGGGGAGAGCTGGGTATCTACTGAAGGTGTTGATCTAGTTGATCTAAGTCAAGCATGAGTCACTACACTCAAACATGAGCTGTCTAAAAGGGTATCTACTGAAGGTGTTGATCTAGTTCACCTAAGTGAAGCATGAGCCACTACACTCAAACATGAGCTGTCTAAGATGACCTAAAGTTGTATTTCCATAACAGTTAAACCTTTCTAAGACCTTCCTTTCATTCTTATTCCTGGGTGCACAGTCCTGCCTCCTTCCATTGTGCCTGCTGTGCTATTCATCCCATCAGTCCTAGGAGGGACCTAATCAGAAGATCACTAACCCCACAATAAAGAAATGAATGGTGTTTTGCCATCTTAGTTCCACAAATCAATCAACTGCAGGATTACATGAATGCCAACACAAGGGAAGGGGAGGAAAGTGCAATGAGTTTGGGGAAAGGAAGGGACTATGGTAACTCCCACTCAGCCTAAACTAGGGTGAAACAACCCCCACAATGTGTACATTGGATCCCAACCTATTTCTCCCTTGCCCCAGTAGAGATTTCCAGGCTGATGCTGCAGCTAATTTGTTTTTAACAACCGTCCCCCACAATGTGTACATTGGATCCCAACCTCTTTCTCCCATGCCCCAGTAGAGATTTCCAGGCTGATTCTGCAGCTAATTTGTTTTTAACAACCTTATTATTACTTAGTGCACTGATTGCTTTAGTGCCAGTTGTCATTTAAGGTTACTAGCGGTTTAGTTACTAGAGGAAAAGGAGGATTGATTTTCCCATAATGTGCGAGATAGCAAATACATTTTTAATGATAGTTGGTTCTTTATTAGGGCAATGGGTCAATGGGAATTCTTTGAAGAATTTAGTTGCCCTATTTCTTGTTGTTTCTCCCTCCCACTTTAAAGCACATCATTTTAGGCTGAATGCTTAAATCAGCTTCTCAAAATGCTTTCCGTTCTGGTGAAGCAATTACAAATATGGAAAAGATTAATATGTATCTAGAGCAAATGGCAGGATGGAGGAAAGGACAGAAGAGTCAGTTCAATTCAAACAATTACAGATACTGAGTGAAAAATTAACATGTGTCTAGGCAAACTGGAAAAAAAGAAACAAGAGCATCAGTGCAGGTCTGCTGCTTTATGTAAATATATATTTAATATAGAATTTCACTGGAAAATAATCAGAGAATAGTACAGATTTTTAAGGACTAATCCCTAAACAGAGATATTGTGGAGACACATTGCAGTAAACTGAAGTGTAGAGTAATTCTGTATTTATTCCAATGCTGTGGTGCTGTTTCCAGCAAGCTTTCCTACGCTGTATATTGTCTGTTGTTACAAGGTCAAGCAACTCAGAAGCAAAACCACAGGCAGATTTCTGCAAAGACTGGCTCATGGATGCACACCAGTGTGCTCTTTGAAACCCGTGATGTTCAGCTCACAAGGTATTTGCAATTGTGAGATTATTTTTTTATTTTTCAGGTAGCTTATTTTTATTTATTTTCACTTTTTTGTCGTCATTTATTAAAGTCTTCCATTACTTTGCATGGAATAGGTCAGAGGAAGACCAAACC
>NW_010130520.1:0-10191 GCF_000699245.1 Pterocles gutturalis | reverse complement strand
TATTCCACTGAAATAAACTCTGTGTGTGTATAAATCACCACGATTTTTAAAAATTCACATAGAACTGGAAAAGACATGAAAAATTAGACAAACTTGCATGGAATATGACTCCCAAAAGGATGAAAAATTACCCTTCAATTTCATACCACACACTGCATTCCTTAATAATGGAACAGATATGAACAAAATATATTGTAAAGATGTGATTATGAGAAGATGATGAGAAGGTCCCAAAGATCTTTCCACACATTTCTTTAACTTTGAGTAAGGCCCAGATATTTATAGAAAATGGCAATAAAACTCAAACAGTGGAAAAACCTCAGATAATGCCTTATTATTCACTATTATTTTTTATCGATTCCCCTGCCATCCATTTTTCTGCAAGAGCATAAAAAGCCATAATGTAGATAAAATTATCAACTATCTATTACAAATAATTAATAATAGAAGTTGCAAATAATATTGGGTGAATAATCTTCAGAAACTGAACTGTTTTTGTCAAACTATTGGATAAATAAAAAAGGACAACACTCTTGAACAAAAATAGCATTAAAATAAGGACTTGTTTGTGAATGATTCAAGAAAAGAGTATTGAGAAAATTTTTCCCATCCTTTAATCATGCTTGACATTTGTAGGAGAAATGATGTTTGACCGAGATGTTGGAAAAATGCATTTGTTCTGGTTTAGACGCTTCAGTTGCATGTGTTCCCTTACAATTTAAAATGCCATAAAACTACTATGCCTCTGTGTTACCAGGGTTCTTCAGGAACAATGTTTGCCTTTTCAGGGTCCTCTTGGGGCTCTGTCCAATACCTGAGGCACAGTACTTTTCCAGTAGGTTTGCTGTGGAAATGAGCTGTGCTCCTACTAAACAAACACAATGCTTGGTGTGCCACCAAATCAAGTCTAGCTCTTCAGCAGCTGTTGTGTGTAGTGAGATGCTTATCTTTTGGTTGGTGTGCAAAGGGGATCTGTCAGACATCTCACTTCATTCAATCACTGCAACAGTCTATTCCCTTACATACACAGCAGAAAATAAGTGTTTGCAATTACTATGGAAATGCAAAATATATTGTAAAATCTGACAAGATTATACTAGCATGAGGCTCTGATCCAGTAAAATACTTCAGAACTTGATTGAGTAATACCCACATCATGTAATTAATACAAGCTTAAAGTTAGTCAATCAAATGCTTAGATAGAAAGTTTGTTTTCTGATTACATATTTCAGCCAGGTGAAGTAATCCAGTTTTAATCTTAATGTTGAAACTAAACTAAATCAATGGCCAAGATTAATTCATGCACTTTGAATATACACTAATTTTAAATTGTTTCACTCCACACTAGCAGACAAAATCTAAAAAAAATATTCATAATAAAAGTCTCAGTGGACACGAATGAGAAGAGAGTCAGTGTCCATTAGTAGAAATAATCTTGCAGATGACTGACTTAACTAAAATAATTAGCAAGGTAACTAGTGTGATCAAATGTCCACCTAAACCTGTTTTTCATGGGACTTAATATAATATGAAGAGGTTTTTTTAAATCTTGTCGCTTTAATTTAAAGGATAATATTTTATAAAACAACAATTACATTACTGGAAAGAAAAGTACATAAATGAATGTCCTGCAATGAATACCAGCAATGGTCAATGATAGGTATAAGAGATCAGCAGTCTTGGAGTAACCACTCTAACAAAGGGAGCTGGGATGGATATTGTGCCCAGTCTTGCCCCAACCATGTCCTGCACATTCTGGAAGAATATAGAGAGCAGATGAGCCTTACTTTGCTAGAGTTCTGACAGGCTTAGAGATTGCAACAAAGTGAAGAAGAACTAGTGAGGAATGGGGTCTCAGGGATAAAGGGAGGACCCTGCCATGGCAGTTGCTAACCACTCTGAAGCTGGGACTTCCTATAGCATAACATTACTCCAGACTCTTTTAATGTATGAAGAAAAAGGTATTGCAAACCCAAAGAACCTCTGGGTAAGAGGAAGAAGCCCTTCAGCCTTAGTGACCCCCTCAGGGCTATTCCCTTGCTGCTCTCTGCTGCTGGCATAGTAAAAATCAGCTGAAGCAAAAGACTTGGCCTTTTAAAGGTGCTCTTAGTTTTGGTGTCAGTAGTATCCACCTGATCAACCTTTCACAAAACAGGCTGATGCTTTGCCAGTCTCTGAAATACATACAGTCTTAGGAGCAGTAGTAGCAAATTAACAGAGAAAGACACATAAAAGTAATTTTTAATGTACCTGGCTTGTGTTACACTGTCAAAAGAGAGTAATTTATCCTACTTTATGCTAGTGAGAACAAACTAGGACAACTACTTTCTTCAGACTTAACTTCAGCATTTCTAAACCAAATACTTCACAATTAATAGTGAATTTTCAACAGATACTGGTGAGCAAGACTGAAGACTTCACGTCCCCGGAGTAAATTCCATACCAGTATACTCCTTACTTCCACAAATCGACTGTATGGTGGAAGACCGGCAGTGAGGAATACCAATCTTCTAAATAGGAACACAGCATTTTTTAATCAAGCGTGCTCAACAATAATATCCTGTGGAGAGGTGATGTTGGGTCCTCCACTGTGTCAAGGGAGACGAACCAGTTTGTTTCACCTGACAGTTGGGCCTACAATGACACGTTGATATGTGGCTGGGAATTCTCTCAGCTTTAGTAACCCAAATCTTAAGCTTCCAACATAAGTAAAAGAAAGAGAGAGAGGGATGCTTTTCCTGAGTGATTCATGCTGCCTGAAGACAAGTAGGCTGAATTGCCCTTGGTTGTGCTTCTCTTTCTCCTTGGCTACGTATGGAATGAATGTAGAAAATGAAAGTAGACCATGAATGTAGACCAGCTACTTGACCTTTAGGTGCCCAACTGCACTGCAGACAGGATTATGTTATGTTATGTTATATTAATTATATTATATAGTATATTGATTATATTGTATTTTTTATATTGCTATATAAAGCAATAATTCTAAGAGGGCTCTTTCAGACTTAATCACTCCCTGGCTAGAGCTGGTTTATTTAGTTATTTTTTAATATTATTATATTTTAGCAGCAAAGACCATATATTTGTAAGTAAAGATTGACAGCATGATTTTTTATTTAAAGCATTGCCAAAACTTCAGATAACGAAATAATATCTCACCAAGATTTGTTGTACTTCAGGTCCTACAGAAGCAGCATGTGCAGTGCAATATCTCCACTGAAAAGTGCCAAAACTGAGTCATTACATTAATTATTATGATAAGCTACCCACCCTCCCCAGTTTAAAGGCATATTTAAGGATATTTAGGCCAGTCTAACAAAACGTAGGAGTTGACCTCTGTTGAAACTTTGATTGCATTTGTTAATAACATGTTTGTAAAGCATTAAAACAACTATGTTGAACTGGAAATTGGTCATTTTCTGTCTCAGCTTTTCCCTCCAACTATAATTTACATGTATTCATTAAGAGTCATTTGTCTTGCTCAGCAGCTGAACATCTGGAGTGGCTTTACTGCAAAAGTGATTATTCAGCATTGTTATTAAAAAAATCTCAATAATTGAAAGTGGCCCTCCATGATCGTACAGTATCCGTAGTATGAGGTTTTTAACAATCACCACCAAATAGTCTTCTATGTCAACTGGTTTATACCAGTCATTCTTCAGGAAGTCTCTGGGGTTATGTAGTTCAAAATTTATTCTAAGTAAAATCAGAGCCTGCTTAAATGCCCAGCTGACCCTTACCCCTGTTTCTTATTGGAAAAACAAATAAAAAGGCACGTACCATCAAGCAGTGTCATGCCTGGCACAGGACCAAGGAGGGACAAGCTCCAGTGCCAGCTAAAGCTTTAACTTGTGCCCCAAAAAAAAAGCAACTTGGAAAGGCTCATTTCAGCACACAGGACTTTTTAGAGCAAGGGAAACTTGAGGAAAGCTGGGTCCAGCAGGTCAGGAGGTACAGACCCAGGAGTGACCAGTGTTTGAGGAACAAAGACATAGGAAGAGCCTCTGCACAAGCTGGGACTTGAGTCGGGAACATGAGAGACCAAGAGAGCCCTCCAAAGGCCAAAGCTGCAAGGAGGGTTTCACAGGGTTCACTTGCTCTCTGGTAGTATAGGACTGATGAGGCCTCAGGGGAGGTAGCAGGGTACAAGTCCCTTTTGGGACTCATGCTATACAGTTAAAAAGAGATTGCTAAATGAGCCCCAGTATGGTGCCTTTATGGCTGCTTTTATGGTCCTTATTCTGTCTTTCCCTTCCAAGGTTTACCTTCAAATCCACTCTTGTCAGAAAATAGGCAGAATCAGAACCTGTCCCTGTAGGTGTCGATGGACTTTAGTGTTTACACCATGAAGGGCATGGGAGAGGGTGTAGATTTGTGCTGTGGGTCCATGCAAAGGAGTAGTTGCTGGAAAGCAAAATCTAAAGGAAAACCATCAGAATCCCAGCATTTTATCAGGTTTTTTTAATGACATTCAAACTTCTGTGTTGAATAATATCCCCTTTTTTGGAAGAGAAATAAAATCATGTATAATACCTTGGTTAGTAATTTATGATGTGCATGGATAAGTAAGGTGTGAGCAGGGCTTGATGCTCAGTATACGCGATGCTTGAATTTGAATATACCTTAGTGTCTCAGAGTTTGCAGCTAGCAGTTCAGACAGGGACAGGATCCGTTTATTGTAGTAAAAGTTATATTTATCCATTTTTTTCTCCAGTTTTGCATGCTCCCATTTGATCTTGGAAGCACCTTGAGTTAAGCTTCTGATTTGTAAAGCATGTTTAACCACTTCTGCAGTATGTCTTGCACTGAGCTGAGGAGCCTGTGGGAATTCTGTTCAGTTCACACTCTGAATTTTTACAACTCAGAATAAAATTAATCTCTGTCTAACACCACAATTTTCAAACTGCCTCATGCCAGAGGCTCTGAAAAGGTGCAATCCTCCTTCTTTCTTTTTTAGACAGACAAAACCAATAAGCACAAGTCAACATTAACACAATGAACATTTTCAAATATTTACAACTTTTTTTTAACTAAACCTGCTGTGTTCAGTTAATACAAGCTTTAGAGTAGTTCATTCTGCTCCTAAAACAAGAGGGAGGGCAAGCCTTTTTGCGTTACGGAATGTCTGCACTGTCACGGTGGTTGTTCAGAAGAGATACAGAGCTAATTATCACATCTTGGTGAGACAGGAGGGCGTGTTTTGGAAAATTTATGATCGTCATCAGAAAATTCAGAAACTATCCTCTGTTTTTTCTTTTTCAAAACTTGAAGGCTGATGGTTGTACTCTGTATTTCAAAACTGAATCCCTGCATATGTGTGAAGGACTGGAATTAACCTGACATCTTAAAGATAAATGTGCATGGATTTAGAAGTTGAAGACAATTTAAAGTCTCAAAACTCTTCTCAGTGAAAGTAAGAGTATTATTGTTGCTGTTTATGCTATTACTATTGATACCTAGTGTGCTTCTGTGCATTCAAATTACAGGAAAACACATCATGTGTTTTATATGACTCCAAAGGGTGTCTCTGCCTGATGTTGGTAGGTTCGTCACATCACCAGAAACCTTTGTTTCACCTTTTGGACCACTCTTCTTTTTCCCTTGGTTATGGCTACAGCAGACCACGTCTCCCTGCCCTCTCTGAAGCTAGCCAGTGTCAAGCTGCAGTGTTGAGCTTTTCTGCAGGGCTGGGACACAAACCCAGCACAGCACTGTCGCAGCAGTGTTAATAAGGTGCCACCTTCTGATTGCTTCAAGATGTGCATGCCACACTCCTGGTTTCTAAAATCCCCTGAACTACTAGCCAAATGCTGTTGTTTGCTTGTCTGGGAAAAATTCACAGGATCTTTATTGACAGGAGCATCTAGGTTTGGATAGTGAGAAAACCTTTCTTTATATGCAGGGCTGCTCAGAAATAACAAACTGACACAATTTTGTGTCAGTTATATTCAAGAGATTCCTGAGTACTTACAGGATCCTCAAGTTTCAGGAAAATTTCTAAAGTCCTGTACGAATTTATAGCTTTGTAATTTTTGTTGAATTATCCTAGGTTTGTAATTATTGATTTTTTTAATGTATGTTTCCTTTCTGACTTTTTTTCCATTATTATTTCATCAAAAAAAAAAAAAACCAGTTGCTGAAAAATAAATCTGTAGGACCATCTTCTGTCAAAGGTGTTAAGATTTTGTCTTCTGTGTGGTCAGGATGAAGGTGAAGGAGATGTTCTTGCAAGACATCATCTCCATTTCTCAAGTAGAAGTTACTACATTCTGTTGTCCCTGTAGGTAAGGTCATTTCACACGAATCCAGCTTCTACATCAAGCCTCTCATGGGCAATTTAATAGGAACAGTACAATTTTTGCATCAGACTCTGTAGGCCTGGGCAAGCCTTTAAAATAAGCCATGCCTAAGAACTTATTTGGAGCAAACTATATGGTGCTTTTCAGCTATTGATACATGCTAGAATTTGGTAAATTTTCAGATGCATGGTGCCTACCTGAAAGTGCCAATAGTACAAGCCAAATATGACACCAAGTATAAGCATTCTGGTGAAAAATTAACTGTCAGGTACAAACAAACATCACACATTTCTAAATACATCCAGTGTTTCAAGTTTGTTTTTGAGAGTAGCGGTTTCCATGCCTCATTCCTTTCAAAGACTATCTTTTAAAATAACCTTGACAGGAAATTGTTATTTTCTGTGTGTCTGCTCCTAGGAAAGAAAGTGGTTGCAGCTACATACACCTCTTGCGGGCTGTTCCTCTATGAGGTCTGTGGCAAGGGTTTGGCTGTGTGGCTGGGGGGGATTTGGGGTAACCCAGCTTCCTCACTGTGGAAGGAAAGCTGTTCAGCTCAGAAGCCCCAGGCATTTTTCAATGCCTTTCTGTGTTCAGCAAGAAAATGATTGTCTTCCCTTGCCATTCCCAGAGCTGCTCCTCCTCTTGGCTCTCCAGAATTTCTGGTTTGTGGTTTGGTGCTCTTGGACATATGAAGATTTGGGGGTGTGTTGTTCATGAGGGCTGGTCAGCCCTGACAAGACCCTCTGCCTTCACTTACTGTTCCCAAATATCTGTATAATCATTTTTTTCCCAAGGTTATAGTTTATGGTGTATGTGTGCATTTCACTAACTCTTTATTTGTGTTGATAGGCTCTTCTATAGAGGGCAGTGCCATGGGCTAAAGTTTGTCCAAAGTGACATTTGTCTGTTTTTCACTTTAACCTTTAAACTCCTTGTACATATGCCAGTCACACACAGCTCACAGACACCCTCTTTGCTTATAGTTCTCTGCCTCGTCGTCCGGTCTATAAATAGACTGCTCTTTGAGAAGCCCAGAAACACCGGCTAATGGACATGATCTGTCCTGTGGCTACAGGCAGCACCTGACATACTTTTAAAAAACTGTAGAAGTGTCCTACTGTTCTCCTGTATGCATATACACCCCTCACAATGGAAAGTAGTGTGTCCTTTGGACCTATGTTCATCCCAAAGACATTTTCTGTGGAACTCCTATCCTTTCATTCAATCAGTTATCCCCCAAGTTCTTCCAGGTAAAACAATCATGAGTTAAGAAATTGCCTCTAAAAGCAGGGAGCTGTGCATAACATCATTCAGTGTCCTCTAGCAATGCTTCCAGCAAGAGTCCTACTGTCATTCTGTGCTTGCAGACAAATTCTCTCTTGCAGACAAATTCTAGTTGCAGCTGTAGAAATGCATTACAGTTGTATGAAGAAATGTATATAGTACTGAACTCCTTTCAGTCTACCTTTCTGGGAAAGCTTGAGTGCCCTAACAATGCAGAGAACCTACTGGGAATTACTGTATGCAAAACCAGAGGATTAAATGATTAAAGCTTTCTGTAAAAAGTGAAACTTTTCAGCCAATAAAAAGGTATTTAATTTTCTCTTTAGAAAAGCTTTCTTTGATAGTGAATCTAGTTCATGTTTCAGTACTATCAGTGTGTCCAGTGCAGGACTCCCTGGTATACAAAAGAGACATTGAGCAGCCAGAGAGAGTCAAACAAAGGGCCACAAAGATGGTTAATGGACTGGAGCATCTCTCTGATGAGAAAAGGCTGAGAGAGCTGGGACAGACTGCTCAGACTGGACAAGAGAAGGTTCAGGGCCATCTTATCAGTGTGTGCAAATATCTGAAAGAAGAGTGCAAAGAGGATGGAGCCAGGCTCTTTTCAGTGGTGCCCAGTGACAGGACAAGAGGCCATGGGCACAAACTGAAACACAAAAAGTTCCCTCTGAACATTGGGAAACATTTTTTTACTGTGAAGGTGACCAAGAACAGGCACAGGTTGCCCAGGGATGTTTGGAGTCTCCATCCTTGGAGGTATTCAAAAGCCATCTGGAGATGGTCTGAGCAATGGGCTCTTGGCGGCCCTGCTTGAGCAGGGGTGTTAGACCAGATGCCCCCCAGAGGTCCCTTCCAACCTCAGTTGTTGCATGATCCTGTAGTTAGTGAGACAATCTCTTGCATTTCAAAATCTACACTGTAAATCTTTTTTTCCATGTCTTGTTATTGGCATTATTCAGCCTTTGTAGCTGCATAAAGTGGTGGTTAAAATCGGCTTAAGAGGTGTGAAGGGAACATTTACTCAGACAGGCTATTGCATTCAAGTATATAAAGAAACATCATTATAAATTGCAAGAATCACACTGTTTCTGGTAAAAAAGTATGTTCTACCATCAATTTATAGCAGCACTACTTTCATAAGAGAGGTGTGCAAATTAGTGAAGTAGAGTTATGCCCATATGAGGACACCAGCCTTTGAAACAGTCAATTGAAAGAAGCAGGTGGGCTTTCCTCATGAAAACAAGAAAGGTTCTGATGTTCTCACATGTTTCAGAATAACAAATTTTTATCATGAACTTGCTACTCTGAAAAGGGACAAAAGTCATGACCTCCAGAAGTAGTATTGTGCTATTTAGGCTAACTCTGAAAATTACAAAGTTCCAGATGTGGAAGAGAATGGACAGAGCACACTAAAAAGAGAGTTGAGCATTCACTAATAAATACTGACATTTACAGTCTGTCCTTGGACATTGATTATTTTTGACCTAGCCCATGTATCCTGATTATTTTCCTCCTTCTCTTTTTCTCATGCCTTTTTGAACACTCAGGCCTGCCCCAAGAACTTGCTTGCAAGTTCCTACAAAGTATCAAGGCAGTACTAAACCTTTCTGAGTAAACCTGGTGCTACTTTGTTCTATATTGAAATTGAATCAATCTGATCGTGATTTTTTAATGGGATTTTTAAGGGGGCCAAAGTAGTGACGAATGCTTGAGCCTTCATGTAAAGTAATAGCTAAAAGACTACAGACAGTATTTGTGACATATTTATGATTATGTTTAGCAACAGAGCAAAAAGTATGAAAGCCACTCAATATGCACATGATTAATGAATTACTCTGTTCCCTAGAGATGTAGTTATTATCAGAGCACCTCCTTTCTTCTACAGTCTAGTACATTAGCAATGGACTAAAACATACATACACATTGCCAGTTACCCTGCTGTTTGACAGAAAGCTGCTAAGTTACCCAAAGAGGGTCTTTCCCTTCAGAGCTTACTTTCTGCATTTGCTGCAAAAGGCTTGACTTAATCACCTTTCAATTGCACCTAAAATCTTAAGTGTCTGTCCCGCTCCTGGAAAATGTGAGTTTTGTATCTGTGTGATAAATTTTGAGAAAGTACAAATCAAATAAGGAGTCTTGGTCAAATACTTTTAAAGTATACATTGTTAACAAATACATTTAAAAGAAAGGGACTTGTTGCATACATGTGGTAGTCTTAGCTTGACAGCTCACATGATGCCTCTTATCTGATCAATTTGAAAAGGATCCTTTGGAAAAGGATTGAAAGAACATTTAGAAGAGCAATGGACAAATTCTGTAAAATTTTTAGTTATTTAAAATCTATCTGGAATGACATACACATTTATATGAAGGCTCCTTGAAAATGCCACGAAAAGAGCAGGGCAAGACAAGATGTTAATTTTACAAATATTTGAAAAAACTGGACTTATACTGACAAGTTCCATTAAAACAATGCCATTTTAGACAGCAATAGAAGTTTTAGTGAAATGCTACAGTTTTTCAACAGCTTATCCCAAATAAAGCGTATGTGATTTTAACTAGAATTAGAGAGTTGCTATTTAATGGCTCCTTAAGCAACTGCTAAGAG
>NW_010130519.1:609-1235 GCF_000699245.1 Pterocles gutturalis | reverse complement strand
GGGGCTGTTGGGTGTTTCTGAGGTCCATGAGATAAACTGGAGCCACTCACTCCTGAGGTGGCCTGAGGGCAGCTCTGGGAGCTGGATTTTTGCAAGCGGGGGAAGGTTTGAGGCATAAGCTGCATCCCTGACGTCTGGCGGAGGGGATGTGCACAGTTCCACCTCCAAACCAATTCCATCCATGGCTGGGTGATGGACCGACTATGGGACATGGGGCAGAGCTGCCACCCTGTCCAGGGCACACTGGGACCGGGGCAGCACGGTACAGGATCAGTCTCTGTCCCCATCCTCTGTCCCACCCTCCTCCTCCTCACCCCCTGTGCACGCTGCAGCCCTGCGCCCAGCCCAGGCATCCCGGTTATCTCCCCACAGACGTTATCTCCTGCATTTCCCAGCTCCGGTCCAGCAGGTTGGACAGCTGGAAATCCAGCAAGCTGGCGGTGGTGCGGGCTGTGCTGCGTGCTGGGCGCTCGGCAGGCAGCTCTGCAGCTCCCTAGGGGTCACAGAGCATCCAGCATCCTCCCCAGCACAGCCCAGCATTGCCACAGGGGTTTAGGGGGGTGCCCCAGCATCGCAAAAAGGCACCCCTGGTTTGGGAGGCAGCACAGGGCCAGCTGGGGGTACGT
>NW_010130519.1:0-585 GCF_000699245.1 Pterocles gutturalis | reverse complement strand
ACCGTTGTGGTCCCAGCCATGGGCTGAGTTCTCGGGCAGGGGATGTGGAGGGATGCGGAGGGATGCGGAGGGACATAGAGGGATGCGGAGGGCAGGGTCTGCTCAGTGCTCACAGTGTATCCAGGCAGGTGGCTTATCTCTGCATCTAGAGTCACCCTTGGGGACATCCCTCAAAGGACAGGCATGTCAAATGGGGTAGTTGAAAGCTTGTCCCCCCCAGCTGATGGCAAAACCCAAGAAGCTGGGGAGGGAATGCAATCCGCGTGCAGATGGGGCTGGGAGACCTCTGCATCCCCGGAGGGACTTTGGCTTGGGGGGATCCTCCTGGGCGAGGGCAGGGGCTGTGCAAGGGCAGGCATTCACCTCCCACCCCCGCGGTGATTACACGGTTTGGTAGTAGCGCCGGCACCTCACCTCTCCCCGGTGTTCCTTGCCTTAGCATCCTCCCCGGCGCAGGGAGCGGCGAGGTGAGCGAGGGTGAGCGTGCCCGGGGGCCGGGGAAGCTGCAGCCAGGAGAGAAACGCTGATGCATCGCCCCAGAGCTGCACCTGCACGCTGGGTTCTGCAGAAAGCTGCCTCATCGGC
>NW_010130518.1:3505-14710 GCF_000699245.1 Pterocles gutturalis | reverse complement strand
TTCATAAGGTTTGCATTGGCCCACCTCTCTCTACTAGAACCTTGGGGGTGGGGGTGAACCCTTAGCAATCACTTACAGGAACCACCACTGTAGCCCCTCCCTCACTACAGGAGCAGACTTGGAGCTGGGGGAACTCTTAGCAGCTATGTACAGGAGCCACAACTGTAGCTCTTCTCTTGCTGTTAGAACAGACATGGGACTAAGGGGAAACCTTTAGCAGTTACTTACAGGAACCATTACTGTGGCCCCTCCCTTGCTACCAAACACACCCACCACACAAAACCACAACAGTCAGCTACATGCACAATAATACACTTTATAATAACATCCAGAGTAAGAAAAGAAGCGTATAGCTGTGAGTATTGCAGAGATGGTGATTTAGTGATACAGAACGTGTGAAACAGCCTGTCATTGAGTCTGTATGACACAATTGTTATTTGACCAAGTCATGGTAGCACTTTCTGGATACTTAAACTCTATCCATGTGTATTTTGTTTTCATTAAAACATTTAAAAAAAAAAAAGTTAAGTGAAGAGGAAGAAATCAGGAAGGTTTCTAAGATTTTGGTCAGCACTGTTGATGTTGTTTATATAGCTAACATTTTTTTGTCATATGACCAAAAAGAAATGAAGAAAACAGAGTATAGGCCTAAAGATAATTTGTTTTGTTGTTAATACTTTTTTTTTTGTTTCCGCCCCCCTCCCCCCTTCCTCTGGAAAGGATATTGGATATTTAATTTCTTAACCTATTTTAATATATTTTCTATGCTAGAGGTGGGACAGAAGAATATGTTAGGAATATTTTGATTTTTAAAATAACCTTGCTGTCTTATTAGTCAGTTTACAGCATTAGAAGTTGTCAAAAAAATTATTATCCTTTTTGTTAGAATGAAAAACAAATTGAAAAGAAGCGTCAAAAGTTGGAGACTGAAAAGGCTACAATTGTATTGAAGTCACAAACAGAGCACGAACAAGTGGATGCCCAGCCCTTGTCAAGGAGCAGTAGCCAAAACACAAATGATAGTAGACTAGAAACATGCAATTCTGCAACTACACAGCTTTTGCAGCATGAAGAAAAGAATGAGCAGGAAGCCTCAGAATGCCTTGATTCAGGTAAAACTGCTTCCTTTTAATGTGTCATTTAATGTTATTTTTCACATAGTTCTTCCCTTTGTCTGTATTATTTTTCATGATACCACATGTCAAGTTAATCTACTGAAAACCTAAAAATGCATCGTTAGGTTATTGTATTGGAAAATCTGCTATGAAAAAGTGCATGTTTCTTGGTATGACTGATACTGTATCTGAAATTAAGTTCATTTTTATCATAATCAAATATGTGGTCCACTTTTCATCAATACCAAGCTAAGTTGAATTTCTTTATTAAAACTTGGAGTTTGCATATATTTTATGCTTACAGTTTATTTTCTGTAGCAAAATGTTGTGTAAATTTTACATTTCACATGCTTTTGTGTATAAGTTTGGATTGAAAATTCATCTCACCCCAGCAATTGTATTAAAAGATGATCTAACATGTTCTCTGAATATAACTGTATGATATGTACTGCTTTATTTCTGTTTGATGTAGATAACAGTAAGAAAAAAAATAAAAAACCAAAATTAAAAAGGGGCCACAGAGTAGAACCTGTTAATACAGACGATGCTGTTCCCAAAAATACTATGCCACCATCAGCTCTTCCACCAGGTACGTGTACTTATAAACAATAATCAATGTCTCAATTTGTGGTTATTAAGCCTTTAAAATATTCATTTGTGAATGATGAAACTGGAATGGTCTTCATAAAAGAGATGTGCTACTAAATCTTACTCTCCGGGAAATCTTTGATGCAGTTTCCCACTTCATGGTATGAACTTTCAGGAGTATTGATTTGCTCCATTCTGCGGGGGGAAGATGTTACTATTTTCATAAAAGAGAGTCAGAGACTTGACTACTCACTGATGAAAAAGTGATTAAAAATATCAATATTTGTAAGTCAGTTTGTTTTTAAAGCATTTCATAATTATTTGCCATATTTACAGTATATTACATACTTTTGGCATTTCTAAATGCTTTGATTTCTCACAAAGAGAACAGGCTTCTGTACATTTAATCAAAATCAAGTGCAGTCGTGGTGTGTTTTGACTGTCTTTGTTTTCCTTTAGTTGGCTGGGAAACTCCCAAACCCAATAGACTTCGAAAACTTGAGCCTCTTGGTGAAACACATCATGCTGGTAATTGAAAATATTTTGGGTTTTGTAATTTTTAAAAAACATTCTCCATTGTTCATTCACTTCTACATTAATTTCATTCTTCATCTTTTTTAATTTCCTAATCCCAGTTTCACTGACCAAAAGCTAACCCTTTTGCTTAGTAGAAAGCATCTTTTTGATTTTTCAAGTCTTATTTTTTTTACCAAAAAGAGTAAGTTCTCTCAGATTCCCTTATGAAGTTTAAAGTGGCATGGGATATCAGAAGCCATTAATGTTCTGAAGTTTTTTGCATAGCAGCATGCACTTACATATTATAATATCCCATAAAAAAGAGTAACAGGACCAGTTACTTTAATAGACCAAACACATATTTCATTCAAAATTAAAGTTTCAAAGTGTATTTCCATTGTCCATATATAGACAGTTCATCATTATGTGATGTAATGGGGACAGGAGTTGTGTTACCTGAATGCTGGAAGAAGTCTGAGGCACTCAGCAGAGAGGATACTGCAAGAACACCTGAGCAGGACTGCAGAGATTCACCAGGTCTTACTAATTTGGGATCCATGGTGGCTTTTCCACATCCGGGCTAGTTCTGCACTAAGCTGCCTGTTTGTTTCCACACGGATGTGGAAGGGCTAATTGTTTCACTGTACTGAGCCAAAATGCGTCCCGTGTATTTCTGGAGTTCTGTGAACCACAGCCCACGTCCAAATGAATTTGCTGTGTGTAAGCTGATTTCTTCTGTTGCCTCTTGACATAGTCTAAAACTTCTTCTGCTCTCTGCTACTGTTTCAATATGGTTTTAGAAGCATAGTCAGTAAGATTTTTTGTCATTGATTTGGGAGTGTTTTCTTGTGAGAAAGAAAGCTGAAGAAATGTGGGCACCTCTGAACTGAGTGCCTTATGTTAGCAACTCCAAATGAGGGACTGCAATTCCAGCTATGATGAACAGCCCAACATAAACTTGCTTGCAGAAATAGTGAGACTTCCAATGGAAAACTTGATCTGCAGGGAGAGGTCTTGTTGGTAAAGGTTGGGATCTGATGTTTTCTTTGAAGAGCCAGTGTCCCTGAAAGTTCACCAACTGATAGGAGAAATAAGTTTAATAACTGGAAATGTCAAGGTGGTGTAGGCAGATTCTTGATTTCTCTCTTCAGTAATGACTATTTTCTATTTTTGGAAGACTGTGGAAGATTGTTTTTCGTATCCTCATACTCCATCTTTTATCAGTTTTAGATGATAATTTATTTGTTTTTCTTACATTTTTACTTTTCAAATTTTGAAGAAGCAAGTGAATATGGAGACATCTGGAGTAATATGAGACGAGGATAACCAAACTATAGCAATGGGAACACTTATGAAAATTGAACAAAGAGAATATTAATTGAGGAACTTATAGAGAAAGGAGCTCAGAGTGGCTGTAGTGATCCTTGAGCTTAACCCTAACTTGAGCTGATTGTACTGCTATCACGTAGTACAGCACCGTGTGGACATACCTGCTGAAGTTCTGAAGCAACAGAACATGGAGTTTCTCTGCCAAAGAATCAAAAGATGCCTAAAGAGGAATTAAGATCTCTAAAAACTAGATATTTATTTTTCACAGGAGCATAATTTATGTGCAGAAAATGTAATTTGTAGTCTTAATCATAAAACCATCTTGCTCTTTTTTTTTTTTTAAAGGCATGTAGAGAGAAAGCGGCAAGAAAGAAAAGCCAGATGAAGAGGTAGGGATGGTAAGAAAGGGAAGGGGTGATACCCAATTTTGATCTGTGCTTAAGGGAGGTGTTGCGTTTTGTAGCAAGAGCATGGGTGGGACAAAGGGGAAAACAACTGCTTAAGCTAGGTTCCCTACTCATTGATGCGTAAGTCAGTAACCTGAGATCTGTGTTAGTTTAGTCCATTTGTAACGTAAGGATAATAAAGTATTTTGGAATTTAACGATGGAAATATGTTGGTAGGGGAACAATCTCTTGACCAGAGGTGTAACCACTGAGATCAGAGGAAACTTGGAGTGTTCAGAACTTAGCAGCTGAATTCAAGACATTGCCTGCTCTTTGCTGAGATGTGGTTTTTTTTCAGGAATTTTGAGACACTCGCAAGTTTCACATAGGTACAGTAAATCCTGAGAAAGCAAGAAAGCACATATTAGGAAAGCACTATTTATAGATGAAAAAAGCTCTGCAAACTCATGTTCCAGCATTGTCTAACCTTTAGTTAGGTCCTGATATCAAAGAGCATCAATTACTTATTGTGCTTAAAGCAGTTTTTTTTTTACTCAGACCATTTGAGAGCTGTAGCATCATAGAATCGCTTAGTTTGGAAAGGACCCTTAAGGGTCATTAAGTTCAACCATTGACCTAACACTACCAAGTCCATCTTGCACTGATTTTAGCTTGTCATCTGTCCTTGCCCGTTTTCTGTCACACAACAGTGTTTTTCAATGAGTTTTTACATATTTTGCGGATGGAGAACCTGCCTCTGCCTAGAAACTCATCTGAATTTTCCTAAGGCCAGTGGACACTACCTTTGATCTATTTGTTAGAATATTCCCTGAATTGCAACTTTCTGGAAACCAACTTCTTTTTGTCTGTCCCTTCAGCAGAGAAATAAATCAGTTTTGATTATTTAGGCTTTTTTTTTTTTTTCCCAGCTTTGCCCAAAATTCACTGTAAGGGTGGCTTTGAAAGTTTTTCAGGCATTCAATCTTGTGAAACAAAAAGGCCTGGTTTCCTTATTGGTTTCCTGCTTAGTTGATATATAAGTGTCTTGAAAGCACAATTTGCAGTGTGAGCTTAAAGTTGTTGTTTTGTTTTGTTTTTTAATTTCCTTTAGCTACAACTTTAGTCAGGCTTGCTTTTCTGTGGGATTTTTGGATTCTCTGAAGTGCACTGTTTCCTATAGCAATACTGCATTATGTTAAAGAATTTGCTTTGACAAACTGTTATTGGCCAAGTGTCTGAAAAGGCTTTGTATATGGGGCAAATGAGTACCTGCCCTCATGTAGACCAGGCTGAAAAACCTCAGCTCCAGTAGGATGCTCAGTAGATGCTGTTATCAGGACTTCAGGTAAAATTGTTAATGTCCATAAGAGCAAGGAAAGAAAAAAATATTTAACAGACTGCTTTTAAAAGTTTAAGGAGCTGTAGTTATGCACAGAAGTTATTTTCAGGAGTACACTCAAAGTCTGTGTCCAAGAGTGTCTCAATGCATCATTTGATGGCTCCTCAATGTAAGTCAAGAAACTCCCTTAAGCTTCACAACAGAGAGGACTTTTGATAGTGTTGATTTCTGCTAGTCCATGTTAAAACACAGAAACAGGTCTTTCTCCGTATTCCCATGCATTCTAGTACAGGTCTTTGTTAGTTAGGATAGCAGTTATTCCTTTGTTTTTATCTTACAAATAATTTTTTGGAAAGTGTCACGGATATGTGGTAGACCTTGCTGCTGAAATATATAAAATTAGTGTGGTGTGAGCTTGAAACAACATCCAAAAGTCCAGGTTTTAATGCTAGGTATTCGTAGCGATTTAATGTGCAAACTGAAAAATTTAAGTGTTGGTGAGCAGGCTATTGAGTGCATATGTTGAGTCATTTTTGTGTCATTCTTAGCAGAGAACACTATGTTGGGTGTTTAGGCAGGGTTCACAGGCAGTAGAGTCAATTATATAAATCTTCATACACTTATTTTCACTAAAGGCTGCAATTTTTCCAGTCACACTAATGATTCTAGCACAACACTAGGTAATGAGTGTCTGTTTACTGTTACTGGAGGATATATTTACAAGAATAATAAACCTCTCATTATAGGAGGTAAAATTGTCTGCCAGTCCTAAAGTTGTTTGCCAGACCTCAAGAAACTAATAAAAATATCCATCGGACAGTTTTTCATTTACCCTATAATAATTTGTTGCAGTTTTGTTGCTTTTCACATGCTGCCATAACACTGAATTAGCTCTCTTAAAATCAAAGGATTTAGAACAATAACATGAAAGTGTTATTTTACTGATTTAAATGTAAGGATAACTAAAACCTTGATCCTATAGGCATGTACACATATTCTTAGAGTAATGTAATTCAACGTGCTTGCTTTTGTTGATTTTAGCTCAGGAATGCAATTTTAACACAAGTTATTGCATATGTAGACCAAGTGGAATATATTTTTCTTGGAAAACTATGATTTACTAAAGCTGAATTTTGTGTTGGCAGACCATGAGGCTTTTTTGAGGAGGAGGTTGTCTGTATTAATGAAATTGAGATTTGAATGTTTCAAAAAGCTGCTTTTATTTTTTCTTGATTTCTACCTGTTTCCTTTTACCATCTTTCATGATATTATTTTGCCTGTGAAATATTTTGTGTGTACCAGCCTGCATGTTTTTTTTCTTCTATATCAATTGCAAATGAGAATATTCATTATTCTCTTCTGATGTACTTAATAACTTTATCTTGAACTATTTTACCACTTTAAACTCTTTTATTGACAAAAGGAAATGTTGCACTTCTATCTAAAAAATCTTAATATAGTTCTTTTAGAAAGTTAGTATGTCTTTCAAGATAAATGCCATGCATAAATGGTCCCAAAATTTGGGATGCTGCTTAGCGTTGCTGTTACTTAAAACGTTATTGCAATGCAGACTTGACTACAGCAACATTCAAATTTTGATACTTCATTTTTTCAGTTGTTGTTTGTACACTTTGGATTTCTCGTTTCCTATTTTTAGGGATGTTTACTGATTACCTTTGGGCTTGATCTTGCGAATGCTGATGCATGTAGAACAAAATGTAGTTAAACCCTGTTTTATTCAATACACCTCCAGACATTAATTAGCACTATGTCTGAAAGCTGCTTGTAGGAATTAGCTCTAAGCTTGTAGGCTACCTAGCTTTCATTAAGGAATCAAGAATTTAACTTATTTAAACAGCCTGTAAGCAAGGGAGATGGTAAATGACAGATTAATGTGTTTTTCTTCTCTGACATTTCTTATACAGATTTCTATGGAAAGCCTCTGCCCCCGCTGACTATACGCCAAAGACCCAACAGTGACACCCATGATGTCATTGCTTAACTGGATCACAAATAGCATTTAAAAAACATCATACAAAAATGACAGCAGAAGTGTTTTTTGCCCTTGAAAGAAAATTTTTTAAATGACAGCTTGTTGGAAAATAACTTGGTGACAATTAAACATGGAGTTCATTCTGTTGTACTTATTTGGTCAGAGTTCGTAATTTACTTTTCACACCACCAGCTCTTCTTCAGGATTTAGCATGAGATCAAGAAAGGTCTATATGTCCATGGATGCTCCTATGAACATGGTATTGAATATTTATTTGATTATACATATGAGAATACAGAGCTGTAAACCTGAAGAAAAATACCTTCAAGATCATAATACTGGACTGTACATTCTCACCAAGACCTTGCTGCAGGTGCTGCACAGTGCTGGGTATTTTTGCAGCTAATAAATGGTTCTAAAGCATTTTGTAAGATTTGTGTATGATAGGGTGAATATAGGAAGTTTATGCAACAAATATTGAGTATATTTTTCTAACTTTTTATAAAATTATTTGAAAGTTTGAGTGGACATGCATACCTACCACCAATAAAATGATACCTAGAAAGCATTAGAATGCTGATAGTCGAATGCACACGAGTATCTTTCACTTTTACATTTCTCTTACAGTAGCAATACCTCTTATTAAGGATTACATCACCAGATACATATTTCTTCTGGCAATCTGAAGGGGGTTAAAGATAGAAATTATGCTATTTGAATTGTCTGAAAGTTTTCTTATGTGTTGTTTTCTTTGTTTTGTCAACTGAGTTTGGCATAGGTAATAAATTCAGTTGAAAAAATAGAGTTGAATATTGTATTGTCTACTACAACATACAAGAAAATTGCACATGGCAAAAGTTTTGCACTAATTCAGTCTTCAGTTCTGATGAAAAACTGAATCAACCAATATGCAGATAAACTCTAGCACTTTTTAATCTCCATAATACTAAAACATCATCTTGAAAACAAAGGAAACTGCAGATTTTTAAGATTAATGTAATACTTCCATGTAATGTGCTAATTCTACATTAAAAAAAATCGCATACAAGTGATAGATAAACAGCAAAGGTTACGGTTGGATATATTCCTGTATAAATGTGTTTCCTCTTACATTGGAGACAACCATCAGTATACTGTATAAAAGTATAGTTATGCCACTCAGTTACAGCAAGGATGAAACCCCCATTCAAAGGCTTTTTGAAGAACCATTATTTGATTATTTTCTGTTATACTTTTTACAGCAAGGATGAAACCCCCATTCAAAGACTTTTTGAAGAACCATTATTTGATGATTTTCTGTTATACTTACAGTCTTCCATAACATGGTATTACCAACAGATTTTAGTAGACATTAAAACAATGCAATGTATGTATTCAGTACTTTGACATTAGAAATCTTTGCCATATAGCCCTTACAGTGATGAGTTACACAAATAAACATCTCCCATATTAATTAAAATGAAATTATTATCTAAGATTTTTAAAGAGTATGTTTGTGTGGGGAAAAAAAAATTAGACTTAAGAATATTATATCTGGAATGGGTGGAGAGGAATATTCCATGTTTGCTAGTTTAGTGTAAGGAGGAAACAATGTGCATGTGACTGTCAGCATGAGAATACTTCTGATGTATTCTAATGGAGTAACATGGTCAGTTTGATCATTCTCAGGATTTAGTCATTTTCACTACAAACAAACATCGTATTAAGGGGGGGGGGGGTGTGGACAGAGGTGTGCATAAAAGTTTGTGTGCATTCTCAATCACACTATCTTTAGCTAAGCTACCGCTTAAATTTTTTTACTTCAAGACTCTACTTTTGCAGGCTTATTTTTTTTACAGCTTCAGTTTCTAGAAATGTATTACCCTTTAACACTTATGTAAAATAAATTAATGGAAGTTTGTTAAAAATAAAGCTAAATACTGCTGTGGAAACAAAATTTGAGAAATTGGAGTGTAAGATCTTGATACTTATATGTGAAGTGTGTGTTATGCATGTTGTGTGTGTGGACACGTATCAGTTTTGTTTCTGCTTTTAAAATAAATTTTACCAATATATGACCAAAGTACTCAAAAATGTTTCATACAGTTTTGTTTATTCATATGCTCTGTAATTATTTACTACTGTAATTTTTTTAATAATATATACTAGCTTGACTTTTCATTTGCCCAAGATGATATTTATGTATAGAATAAAACTAAGGCACAGCATAAACATTTTCCCCATATTATCATAAATTGACCATTTTTGGAAACAAGTATAGTCATAAATGTTTCACGGCTGCAAGTCTCATTTACATTGCTGAAATGTACAAAATAGAGACCTTATAGATGGAGTCTCTGCATATTTTTACAACTGCAATGTGATCAAATTTAGAATCTATTGATAGATTGGCACTAGTGTATATATGTATAAATATAAAGTGCTTTGATAGCACACTTAGTATTTGAGAGGTAATAAGTTGCACAGTTATAGGTTGAGAGGTAATAATTATTGCACAAATTAGAAGATTTTGTCAAGTTCTAGTGCTTTTCCTTGTCAATAACATCACTTCCAAAATGTATCAGTGCCTTCAGCTAAGAGTCTTTGTAGTTAAGTACGTGAGTGGTAAGAACAGAAATACCCTACCTAAGCAGAACTTTTTGCATTATCTATGTGCAACTTTTTAAATACATTTTAGACAAAATATTTTAAAGGTAAGTTAAATGTATCATCTAAGATAAGGAATAGTAATTTTCATGAGCTGAACTAATGTAAAAGGTAATCAGTGCTTCAAAATAAGTCATTCTCATTGTTGTCTTCCTTTTTAGCCAAAACCTAGAATACACAGGAGGACCTTACTCAAAGATAAAAAGGTTTTCAATAGAAACTTATAACTATAATTGTATTATTAAAAATAGGTATATTTCATATCCCTTAGTTTCACATCTGTGGTGTGGTCTCTCCACGTAAGCAATGAACAGTAAGCAAGGGGCACTCATATCGAGGTGAGACAAAAGCACTGCAATTTTAGAGGAAGCTATTTGATAACCTTGTGAGATTTCTATTTCAATTCCACAGTCCCGATGGAGAATTAGAAAGCTTTAAAAGAATTACCTGCAATAGCCAGGTGATGCCAGCTTTCTAATGGCCTTCTTGTGAGCCCTGGTTAGGAGGATCAAGATGGAAGGAGCAAGGCACCCGCAGAGAGGCCCACAAGGCAAGTGTCACTGGCAATCCTCAAACACATCGCTCACCCCACTGGCTCTCAGTGGGGCCACAGAAGCCGCTGTGCAACAGGCTTTAAGCCTGTGTTGTCTCTCACTTTCTGGACTGTGAATTCTGTGTGAGCTTTATAAAGGCTGCGGTGATTATCCTTTCCTTGGAACCCAAAGAACTGTAACTGTTCTCTGGAGGCCTAGCTGTCACTTAAAAATGGATTTCTCAGTTTTGCTATTTTAGATGACTTAAAACAAAGTTGACATGGCCTCATGACAATTTTCCTCTCTAGTAGAAACCAGTATATTTCGGCATATTTCCTGAGAACAGTTTTTGATATAATGATGTCACATTAGAAAAGATTGATGGGAGTAACAAAGCAAGCAGCATAGGTTTTGGGTTTTTTTCTTTAAAGAACATTCATATGGTATTTTTTCCACTAAGATACTGTAGTATTTTAGTTGAAAGCTTAGTACTGCAACTTCAGGATGCTACCCACTGACTTTGCCATACTGTCTGTTAGCTTCCTAGCTTCTGGAATTCATTCAACTCAAAGTACTTTACTGTTTTGAACAGAACATATACCACAGTATTTCAATAGATGCATCTGTAAATGGCATGAGGAGATACATTTTAAAAGTAAGCGTAATTTGAGGCAAGTTTATCTTCGGACAGAAGAATCATTTTCTTGGTTGGGTTGGTTTTGTGAGGGTTTTGGGGGGTGGTTGAGTTTTTGTGAGGTTT
>NW_010130518.1:0-3478 GCF_000699245.1 Pterocles gutturalis | reverse complement strand
TCACATAAGCTGTATTTTCTTACTTAGGATTGCTCTGGCAACTGCTCTATGGTAACAAAATCTGTGCTTTCCAGAAGATTTCAGGAAAGTGAACTAGGGAATGGTTAGCAGTCTATGTATACTCCACAGTGAATATGAATTTAAGATCATTTCAAATCTCTTCCTGCTGGGATAGTGGAAAGACTGAGAGAGGGAAAAGTTTAGTGAGGATGAGTAACAAGAAATTAAGTCCTTGCATCAAGCCAAGTATGCGGGTTAAGCTTGTGAAGACCAACAAAGCAGGGTGAGACTGAGTAAGGTAAGCCGTGCTACTTAAATAATGATTCACAGATAAGCAACTAGGTAATGGACTGAAGGACTGAGGAAGAATAGGAGACTGGACTGTAATGTGAATACATACACTTAAAAATTTTCTTCAGAAGGTAGTAGATTTTGCAGTCCTCAAACTGATGCTTAGTCTTCCCACTATGTTTGCATTTGCTGCTGCAAAAAGCAGTGTCCTAAAAATTATAATGGAGAAAAAGCCTTTTAAAAGTTTCCCAAAGAGTACTACATCCCAATAACATTAATTTACATGATCTTCTAATACACATATTTTTTATCCTAAAAGTCATGTCGTCCATGACTTTGATTTCCATAAAACCTAGCAAGCTTTTCTGAGTCTGTCCTAATGTAACAAAAAAGGAGAATATGTTTGCTTCTGTATTTCTAAATTACTATATAATAGTAATTATTATAGTAATAGTTAATTCTGAAGACTCAGAACTTGTGATTGCTCCAGGAAGCTGTGAACACCTGAAATGTAACAATGAACGTCACAGCAATGGCCTGTCTTTTCTGTTCACTTAGCTTGGAGGATGTTGATGCGCTGGTGGTGGTATTTCTAAATATTGATTCACTAATTTTAAAACATTTCAGCCATCTTCCACTTTCTCAAAGTATCTGGAGACAATGGGGCATACACTGTGTCCTTCTTTTGCTTTCCTGAATGCAAGGACATGCTTAGAAAACACAAGTTTGAAAGAAGGTAATGTATGTTTAGAAGGAATGTGTTAGCATAAGAAAATTGTGGACTGAGGTTAAAGTGGAGATACAATGGATTTTGCAGAAATGAGATACAGCTTGTGGTTTGTGGCTTCACAGGGCACCCAGGCATGCACGTGGTCACTTACTGTGGCAAGCACAGTTGCTCAGGTGACAAAAATCGCAGAGTTTTGGATTGCTTTTTATTAAGAGGAACAGTAGCCTGCCTTTCAAAATGTACTGAAGTTAATTCCCCCAGAGTCCATCCATCTCTTCAACAGCACACGGTAGAGACACAGGTTGTAGTCACATTTTCACTGTTTTGTTCCAGTTTGTTTGTTTGTGATTGTGGTGTTGCTAGTGAGCAAACTATTTAACTGAAGTCCTTTTTTTGCTTCTGATGTGTTGCAGACTGATTTCAGACACCTTCCTGGTACCAACTTATTAAGTAACACTGTGTCCTGGTTTTACACAAAACCAGCTGCTCGTTCACTCTCCCCCCTTCCCCCTCCCAGGGATGGGGAAGAGAAGTAAAGGGGTAAAGAGAAAAGAGACTCATGGGTTGAGATAAGAACAATTTAATAACTAAACTACAATAATATTGAAAATAACAATAATGATGATAGTAATATATACAAATATACAAATGAGTGATACACAGTGATACTGCTCACCAACCAATGACCAAGGCTCAGCCTGTTCCTGGCTAATGATCCCACAACAGGGAGAGTCCCGAAACTGCACTCCCGGAATAGAGATAAGAGCCCAAATACCTGAGACTGATTGCTGACCAAGGGAGGGAGATGATCCTGGGAGAGGTACCACCCAGAGAGAGCTGAGCCGGAGCAAGGATAGACCCTCACCTATATACTGGGCATGACGTGCATGATATGGAGTAGATTATTGGCCAATTTGGGTCTCAATCCTAAACCTGAGGTCGAATCCTAAACCAGTAAATGGGGCTGTGCTCCCTCCCAGCTTCTCCTGCACCTGCAGATACTGGCACAGCAGAGAAGCTGAAAAGTCCTTGACTGTCCTGGCAGCAACTATAAACATCAGTGTGTTATCAGCCTTCTCCTCAGCACAAATCCAAAACATAGCCTCTCACTAGCTACTATGAAGAAAGTTAACTCTGTCCCAGCCAAAACCAGGACACACTGATGGATTCATCTACAAGCGGAATACTGCCCTAGATTTAGGGGAAGGCAACTCATCCAGCATACCACTTTTTTTTTTTTTTTATTGGTACAGTAAAATTCAGTTATTGTATGTATTTTCTTGTATGTTGTTGGTCTTGGCAGAATTACAACCACAGAGAGCTGTACTTTTTATACCAGTTTTGTTCCATGTCTCATGGTACAACCAATTTATTAATGGTTTTCTGATTTCCTTTCTTGTTTGATAGATAGGAGGTCTCCATTTTGTCTACCGGCTCTTTCTCAGGATCCTGACTGAAACATTTTAAATAAGTTTTCAAGTTTGACGATAATTTACATGAGATTTGCATAAACGTTCTTAGTCTTTATTAGTCAGAGCCTGAAACTCAAATATTTATCTATATGATAGCACTCCTGCCTTTACCTTTGCACCCCTTTCCAGCCTGGATTTCAGAGGCCGGTTTCAGCGCACAGAGGCTGCGTGGGCACCCATTAACCACAACCACCGTTAAACAAAGTTGCTGTTGAGTGAGTTGCTCTCACCGAAGGAGGTGGCAAACACTGGGGCTGCAGCAAGAGACGGCGAACAGGGCGAGATGTCTTTTCTCATGGGGGGAGTTTGCAGGCCTCAGGCAAAGCAGTCAGAAGAGGAACTGCCTGAGCATTTTTGCAGCCTCAGGCTTTAGTGTTACTAAACCAGTTCCAGTTGGTGAACTGGGGGGTTTGGTGGTTCTCCTGGTTGCTGTTCCCAGAGAACGGGCTATCTGAAAGCGTGTGTAAGAAGTCTGTGTGAAAAATTCTCAGGTTGCTATCAACTTTTTTATTTGCAGAAGCAGCAGGTTAAGGTAGAGCTGACCTCCAGCATGGTTCAGAGGAGGCTGTTGAGCAGCAGAATAGCAGTTCCAAAGTCTGCATAAGCCTGGACCAGCCAGGAGATGAGGACGGGTGAGAAGTCACTAGCAGCGTGCGACAGTGGTGGCGGGGACGGCAGCAGCACCTCGCGCAGGCTCTGGGCTGAGGATCGTTTGTACAAACCGATTAACCGCGGGTCCAGCTGGCGCCTAATCCTGGTTCATCCCCGGGAGAGGCAGGGGAGGCTGGAGGGCGGTACGGCCTCCCACGGGAAAAAAAAAATATAACCGTAAACAAACCAAAATCAAAGAAACAAACAAACAAAAAAGCCTCAGGTTGTGGTTTTGCGTGGTGGGTTTGTCTGGTAGGAGGGGAAGGGCTCAAACCAACCCCAGCACCTCCTGGCAGCGACCGCACACAAGGAGGCGGGCGGCGGTGGCGGGGCG
>NW_010130517.1:337-1943 GCF_000699245.1 Pterocles gutturalis | reverse complement strand
ATGACCCCAAGACGGCCACCGTTGATCTCTCAGAGGTTTCTGGCTCCTCGTTGGCCACTGTTGGGCCTTCGTTGGCCACTGTTGACCCCAAGATGGCTGCTGTTGACTTTCTGTGGCCTCCTGGCTCCTCTGTGGCCACTGTTGCCCCCTCATCGGCCACTGTTGGGCCTTCGCTGGCTACTGTTGACCCCGAGATGGCCACCACTGATGTCCCATGGGCTCCCGGCTCCTCATTGGCCACTGTTGACCGCTCATTGGCCACTATTGGGCCTTCATTGGCCACTGTTGACTTCCTGGAGGCTCCTGGGTCCTCCGTGGCCACCGGTGACCCCTCGTTGGCCACTGTTGGGCCTTCGCTGGCTACTGTTGACCCCAAGATGGCCACCATTGATGTCCTGGAGGCTTCTGGCTCCTTGTTGGCTGCTGTTGGCCCCTCGTTGGCCATTGTTGGGCCTCTGTTGGCTACCAATGACCCCGAGATGGCTGCTGTTGACTTCCTGTGGCCTCCTGGCTCCTCATGGGCCACTCTTGACGCCTCATTGGCCACCGTTGACCCCGGGATGGCCACCATTGATGTCCCATGGGCTCCTGGCTCCTCAATGGCCACCGCTGACTCCTCATTGGCCACTGTTGGGCCTTCGTTGGCCACCATTGATGTCCCATGGCCTCCTGGCTCCTCTGTGGCCACCGTTGACCCCTCGTTGGCCACCGATGATTGCGGGATGGACACCATTAATCTCTTGGAGGCTTCTGGTGCCTCATTGGCCACTGTTGTCCCCTTGTTGGCCACCATTGGCTCCAAAATGGCCGCCGTTGACTTCCTGCGGGTTTCTGGCTCCTCATTGGCCACCATTGTCCCCTCGTTGGCCACTATTGGGCCTTCAATGGCCACCATTGATTTCCTGTGGCCTCCTGGCCCCTCGTTGGCCACTGATGACCCCGGGATGGCCACCATTGATCTCCTGGAGGCTTCTGGCTCCTCATTGGCTACCGCTGACCCCTCGTTGGCCAGTGTTGGGCCCTTGCTGGCTACCACTGACTCCAAGATGGCCACCATTGACTTCCTGTGGCCTCCTGGCACCTCGTTGGCCACCGATGACCCCAAGATTGCCACCATTGATGTCCCTTGGGCTCCTGGCTCCTCATTGGCCACCGTTGTCCCCTCGTTGGCCACCGTTGGCCCCGGGATGGCCACCACTGATGTCCCGTGGCCTCCTGGCTCCTCTGTGGCCACAGTTGTCCCCTTGTTGGCCACCATTGACACCGAGATGGCCACCATTGATGTCCCGTGGCCTCCTGGCTCCTCTGTGGCCACAGTTGTCCCCTTGTTGGCCACCATTGACACCGAGATGGCCACCATTGATGTCCCATGGGCTCCTGGCTCCTCGTGGGCTGCTGTTGCCCTCTCGTTGGCCACTGTTGACCCCTTGCTGGCCACCATTGATCTCCTGGGGGCTTCTGGCTCCTCTGTGGCCACTGTTGACCCCTCATTGGCCACTATTGGGCCTTTGTTGGCCACTGTTGTCTTCCCATAGCCTCCTGGCTCCTCTGTGGCCACCGTTGGCCCCTCGTTGGCCACCACTGGGCCTTCATTGGCCACTGGTGG
>NW_010130517.1:0-243 GCF_000699245.1 Pterocles gutturalis | reverse complement strand
CCAACGACCCCGTGATGGCCACCACCGATGTCCCATGGGCCCCTGGCTCTTCTGTGGCCACCGTTGTCCCCTTGTTGGCCACCGTGGGGCCTCTCCTGGCCCCCGCCGCCCCGGCCTCGCCCCTCGCTGACCCTACCGTGACCTTTGACCTCCTCCGCGCCTCCGCGTCCTGATTGGTCGCTTCCCGCTGCCCCGGGGTCTCTCCGGCCCCACCATTGGCCGCAGCCCCCCGCCCGTCGACCG
>NW_010130516.1:1668-2032 GCF_000699245.1 Pterocles gutturalis | reverse complement strand
GCACCATGAAGTAACCCCTGCCAGGCTGCACACCGGCAGTCAGGTACCAGATAACAATAGCTGTGGCCCTACTTAATTATTTCTGCTCCACCTAATTGTGAGAAAACAGTCATTTCCACTTAAAAGACACTGTGTGATCCTCAGGAGGGTGATTCCCTTGCGGAGCTGCAGCTTCCCCCGAGGAGTCACTGCCGCAGCCCCACTAGGGCTTTGGAGAGGGATTCCCAGGACCGTGGGCGTTGGGCATCGGCATTTTCCAGTTTCTGTGCTGAGAAGCCCATCTCGGTAGGAACTCTGCCCTGAAACCAAACCGCTGGGTCCTGTCCCCGGAGAGCTGCCGGCAGGAGGGGACCCGCCGCAGCCG
>NW_010130516.1:443-1599 GCF_000699245.1 Pterocles gutturalis | reverse complement strand
CCAGAAAAGCTCCCGTGGGGCTAGCCCAGCCCCTGCTCATTGTGCGGCTATTGTGCACCCAGCGTGCGAGCAACGGGCATCCAGCTCCCCCGAGGCTTCAGCACAAAGTCTGGAAACAACCTCTGCTCGTGGCAGCGTTTGAAGAACACGGAGCTCCCCAGGGGGGTCCGCAGGTGGTCCGGGCTGTCTGCTCGTCTCTCCAAACCCCGTTCCGGCTGGTCGGGGACGGAAAAGGCATCGGTGTCCCCCAGGCTGCCGGAGCAGCAGGGGTGGTACCGGACGCGGAACGAGTCCTGGAGAAAAAAGCTCGCTTGAGGTGCAGAAAGGGAACAAGTGGAGAAGAGCGGGGGACAGAAGAGCCCTGAACGTGCCCCTTTGTCTTCTTCTGACACCGGTGCACACGCCTGCACCCGAGGGCTCCCAGAGCCTGCGCCTGGCTGCCCGGCTCTGCAAGCCGTCGGTTTATTGCCTCCATAAAACAAACACAACGTCGATCTGATGTGCTCACAGTCTCTCTCTTAGCCATTTTTTCAGAACTCGTTCAGCAAAGGGATGAAGCTGAACCCTCAGTTCCATACTGCAGCTGCTCCAAGCACGGGCTGGCCTGGGGAAAAACCGAGTGCTGAGCAGGGCCAGGTCACCCAGCCAGCAGCATTTGCTGCCTCTAAGAGCGTGAACCAGAGACCACGTTTTACTGCCAACATCTGGAATTCCCAGTGCCCTTGCAAGAGATAGCATCTGGACTGAATTCTCCTTTTTTTTTTTTTTACAGGGCCTTCTTATTTAATAAATAATAATAGTTTATTACTGCATTGTAAAATTTCATAATCCTTTTCTCAGCAAGAATGGAAAAGACTCAGAAAAAAACCCCAAAGTGCTTTGAACAGGATGATGCCAAGAGCCAACGCCGACAGTGTGTTTCCTTGGGGGTGGGCGGCTCGGCTCCGCGGGCGCCTGCAGAACAAGTGCGCCGGCAATTCCCAGTAAAATCTCAGCTCACATCCGTCCAGAACAAACTCCAACGGGGGAACAGAGGAGGCACGGCATCGCGTTTGTCACCGGCTCCTCTCGCCGTTCGGGTCAGAAGGGTTTTTGGGTTTTCCTGCAGCTCTACGCCCTTCGCCCCGGCTGACGCCTGCGGGAGGGGGACTCGTCT
>NW_010130516.1:0-246 GCF_000699245.1 Pterocles gutturalis | reverse complement strand
TGTGACGCCGTGACGGACACCGTGATGCCGTGACACGGTGATGCTGTGACACCGTGACACCGTGACACCACGACACTGTGACGGACACTGACAGAGCCGTGACACCGCGACACCCGCCCCCGCCCAGGGCTCGATCTCCGGTGACACCGCAGCGGCCCCACGTGCCCAGGGGGCTCCGGGCGGTACCACGTGTTCGGGCTGGGGCGTGGCGGGAGCGTCACGCGGGCGGTACCACGCGGTGCGCAC
>NW_010130515.1:152078-201577 GCF_000699245.1 Pterocles gutturalis | reverse complement strand
TGGTGGTGGTCCTGACACCAAGACAAAACTAAATTGGAAAACCAGTGTATTGGCAATAGAGAACAATAGAGAACAATGTAGACAGCTTTTACTGCTGGGGGAAAGGGGAAAAAAAAAAAAAAAAAGCATCATTCCACTCTTTGGATCTGGTTGGGAGGAATTTTGTTCTCTGTTTCTGTCCTCAGAGAAGGGAGTAGAGGTCTTCAGCTAGGCTGCATAGCTCATCAAGGCAAGTTGATTCAAAACCAAGTCTTTTTTTAAATGCCAAGTAGTATAGTGTCACAAATTAGTATAATTGGATCTCTAGCAGGATGACTAATCTTTAAAGTATCTGTTACTTCCTAACAATGAAGGAATAAAACCAGGATAAACCTCATAGCAAAACAAGTTTTTTACCATCTGTTTGATTTATGTCTACTTGAAACTGCGTGTATTTTAGAAAGAAACCTGGTTTTTATCTTCAAAAAGACATGATTCGACATCCCTCAGTAGCTAATTTTTAGCACTTAGAGGTTCCCTTGGGCTGCTGTCAGCTACAACTTACTGCACAGGTACTTTTCAGTAAACTCATTATAAAGTGATTAGCCTCGAGGAAGATGGTGCGATGTTACAGCCTGCTCTCATTAGATGCAGTTTTGCAGCTGAATTCTGCGTTGTCAAACATTATCAAATGGTGAGCGTAGAAAAAGTCACGGGATTAAACGGATAGGTTGTTAATAGGGATGCTGTCATTTCTAAGCTGTAGCTGTTTGTAAGAATGAGTGTTTCCAAAGCATGGTACTTTGGGTTTTCCACCACATTTTCATTTATTGGATTGTATTATCATAAGAACACACAGTGACAAACCATCGCCCAAGTTATTAATGTTATTTGTTTTCATTACTTGTTAGGCAAGGTTGTTTTTTTTTTTTAATTAAATAGCATGTTTATTTTGTAAGTAGAAGTTTTCTGCATTAATACTTTGCCACAGTAAGGTGGGCTGTGGAAGATATCTTGGGACCAGGAAATTTTATCGTGTGACAGTGGATCTAGTGCAAGTTACCCGATTACTTCTGAAGACATAGAAGTGCAGTAACACCATCGGTACAGCCCCAACTCTTTTGCCATAATCACTTACAGACAGGCAGCACAGGTGTTTGTTGGTTAAGAAGCATCAATAGTTCTGGAAATGAGGTTTTTATAAACCAAGTAGTCCTCTATAGACAGCGAGTGAGAACCTGTAGGGGGCTTTCTGGGCTTGTAGCCATGGCAAGTCTGTTCCTTGTGGGAACAGAAGGAGTTTTTTGTAACATAGGCATTTAGACATGAATTTTCAGAAGTTAGCTGTAACCAAGTTTTGTCCTTGTATTATGAATATTGTGACGAGAGCAAAATCCTCAGTGCCCTGCTGCTTCTGTTTGGGGAAGCTGCTGTCATGAAAGAGATGGAAGGTTTTATCCCTGCTGCCTCTTTTGCTTCCAGGTGCAGGAAAAAGCCTGTTAGCATCTAAAGTGTGTCCTGTCAGGGACTGAAAGGGACCTTTGTCCAGACCAATAGAGGAGTTCTTTATCTAGAAAGAGTCTTTGAGCAAAAGGCTTTTGGCAGGAGGGCAAAACAAGTGGCTGGGGAGCGGGGGCCATAGCAGTGGCAGTAAAGACTGACATGAGGCTTTGGGGTATGAAAGAGGGGCTTGAGAGAGCGGATTGTGGTTGCATTTCCACTACCCAAGCAGCAACAACTGTGCAGGTTTTACTTCTGTTTCTAGTTTTGGTCTACAATGAGGATTTAAAAAACTTAGCCGGTTAACTTTAGTGCAAGATATTTGTCTTTCTTGACTGTGTGTGAGGCAGGTAAGGGCATAAGAACAGCACCTAAGGGTTTCCAGAGGACTTTGCATCTTCACCTCTTTCAGAAACTTTAGGAATTAGCCTTTCGTTTTCTTTCTGGAAAAAAAGTAGATTTTTCTCCTCTGTATTTTATCATGTGCTCAAAGATAATGCCTTCATGACAGTAAATCAATGAGGCCATACTTATGTATTTACCTGAAGAATAAAGGTGCATAGCATAGGCTGCCACAACCTGGGGAGCTGCATCCCTCTGAGCTTTCATCATGTATGATTCACTCAGCCTTCCTTTATTTGTTTTTTTCATATATGTCACTTTTTCCCCCTATTCACAAACTGCTTTTTAAGGATTCCAGCAATTTCGATGAACATCCTTATTTGAATCATAACTTCAGCGTGCCTTAGCACCATCAAATGTTTTATCACAGAAAGTGCAGTTAAAATTCCCTCAAAACCATAGCACATGAACAGACCCTTCACAGTCCCTAATGAGATATTCGCTTTGCGGAGTGGAGGAGAAGCTGAAACGTCAGTTCTGACAGCTGAAAAGGTACAGTTAGCTCAGGATTTCCTATAAGTCAACTATCCGAAAGGGCAGATGTTTCAATAAAAACGTTAAAAGTAAAGCATCCCTTTTGTGCCCCAAAGTCCCTAATTAATTAGAGTGGAGTTATTGGAGCTTGGTGGTACTTAGTCCTACCACCTCACCACCTTGGGGCCAGCTCCAAACCAGACACTGAACAAATGGTAGGCAACTGCTCTGGAGTGATTCCAGGTAAAGAAAGCATCACGCCTAAGACCTCTCTGGGGAGGAAGAAAATGTGCAAATTGGAAAGACAGAAAGTAACCACAACTCTTGCTTTATAAAATAGAGCTGATATGGCCCTGTCCTGATAGCAAGGGCTGCTATTTACAGCTGCATCATACATCATCAGAAACACAGACAAGTTTGTAAAGCAGAGACCGTGAATCAGGAGAGGGAGAGAAAAAAGGCTCTTTTTTTATTATTATTTTTCTTGTTCCTTGCTTCAGATAAATGGCCATTAACGCACTTGCTGCTGTGTTCTATTTATTTGTTTAGTTGTAACTGGAGAAAGGGTGTAGTGCAGGAGTAAGAGACTCGCAGAACTGTCTCAGAATGCTTTTAATGTGAGATGAGCTTTCTTGTCTTGACAGTAGTTTATAGATACATACACGTGCATATCAAAGGTCATTTGCCGCTGCTGTTCAGTACTTCATTTCTTCTATCAGAAGCATCCTTTAAAAATACCTGACATATGGATGTTAGTACAGATCGTGTCAAATGCCTTGTGAGTTATTTTGTGAATATATGAAAAGAAGATACATCCTAATATATATGTTCATACAGTGCCTAATACAGTGCAACTAGAATCAAATTGGTATGTCTGAAACCCCAAGGCTTTTATTTTGCTGGTTTGGTCAATATTTATCTTGACAACAAAAGAAATTATTTTTCAGCTTTATAATAAAGTCCTTTTAGTGCAGCAGAGAGGAGGTAGATACTAAAACATTGCAGAGAAAAAGAGAACAAGTCATTCAATATATGTCACTAAAACTTATTCAGTATAAGTGGCTGTGAGGTCTCTAGTCTACCCGCGTGCCAAGAAACAGTGCTAACAGTCTGCACTGCGTGTTTCCAGAATAATATTCCACTTAATGTAGCTCTTTGTCATTAGAAGTTATTATAAGACATTGCTTGGTTTTATCTCTGAAATTATGACAACCGTGTGTTTGCAGAATTTTCTCTTGCATGTCTTTTATCCTCTTCACACAAGCCAGAGTTCAGGAACAGAAGATCTGAAATCAAATGTTTGTTTCTTGGCGCCTGCTCTGATGGTTGCCATGCAGTACTATTTGCAAACACAATTTACTGCAAAAGCTAAAACTGGAAAATAAATGTGATATCCCAAACACTAATGTGGATAAATTTTAACCTTCTGTTGGTGGAAATTGAACCTCAACTCTGACTTATTTGCAGGCTGTGAGAAAAATCTTCATTTTTAGACAAGGTAGTTCTTCCCTTCCTATTCACTGCTTTAGCAGACCTTCCCGGCAACTTAAGTTTCGGTTCAAGATTGGGTTGAACAGAGAAAATGATGGCTATTTGAACTGTGAAGTAGGAATAAACCTTTGCCTTCCTTCTGTGTGTTACATATCTTGATAACTGTTATATATTTTTTTTTTTTTTATCTAGACTAAGGGTTTTTTTTTTTTCCCTGATGAAGGTCAAATGATCTAATTTTAATTGGCTATGCTTGCAGTGTGATCATATCTATAGAATGTGACTTTCTCAATAAAATTTAACTAGGCTGGCAGTTTTCACCTCTGAAGTTATGTGTCACCTTGTGAGTAAGTCTCTAATGTAGCTACAAGAGCACTCTTCAAGTAAATTTTAATTTACTGATCTTTAAGATTGGAACAGTAGGCTTGAACAGCATCTCAAGAAAGAAATGCTAATACTGCTTTTAAAAATTCTCCCACTTGCTACATTTTAAATTGAAAACTTTTATTTTTCCCCCACATATACATATCTAATTTTTATTTTTTTTTAGTTTGCCTATATCAGACATTTTCACTGCCATGATGTGTACTTTAAAAACTAAATTTGTTCCACATCTCACCTTTTTCTTTTGGGTATAATCTAGCCTTTAATATCTCTTTGGTATCTCCTAGTTATATTGGGATCAAATAAAAGTGTTAGGATGGATGACAGACACTACTATAAGAAAAAACTAAATGCAAGAGATTTATAAAGAAAATATTACCAAAACGTTTTGGGCAAATGCAGATATCTTCCCACTGTGCTGTTTTACCAATCTAGGCCTGAAGCTTGAGCTCATTCTACATCTCGGGCTAGCTTGTGAAGTGTGGACCATCTGTTGCCTTAGCTTTACATCATTAGTCATTTATTTCTATTCAGATAATGCCTAGCAGATGTCTCTCGTTTTTCAGACAATTTCTTCAAGATCTTTAGCATAAGATAATAGTTATTTTTTATGATATCTAAGTGCAACCTGCCAAAATTCAGTATCTCTTTAAGTCTGAACAGTTTTAACAACTTGACATACATTTTCACTGCATCCCTTCCTTGTTTTCATTACTGTGAAGAAAGTAAATATTTGCAGATTTTAAAATGAGATTTTTATTTCTAAGACTTGTCCATGTGGCAGATGATGACAACATCATTCTCACTTTGACTAATGGAAATATCACTAAAAATAATATTCCCTCCATGATGATTCTTCTCTTCCCTTGGTAAGTTTCAAGACAGCAAACAATAAATGAGAAAGCAATAATGTCTTCCTGTAATCCTGTGATAATCTTGCCTTCTCTTCCCTTAAACTATCCTCTTGCAGTACTGCTGAAGTCTTTGGCTGAACTGAAGAAATTGGTTTGGACCTGGTTCAGGTGTCTTTTATCGGAGCTGTAGTTAGGTGCCTCGTGTCACAGTGCCCTGTATGGCTGGTGCTCAGGTCATGCCACTAGTCCCTTGGTTTACCCTTCACTTCTGATCCTCTGTGTTTGAGAGATTGCCTCTCAGGGCAACTCAATATGGGAGAAAGAAGGGGTATGAGGCATCCTGAAAGCAATCAAATTTTCTTATTTAATCAGAATTTTAAACTCCTTCTGCTTAGCTTTCTAGTGCAAAGGTGATGATAATGGCAATATAGTTTGGCACTGCCTTCGTTCCTGCGTGAGTCGTTCTTCAAGGAAGGCTGCTCAGTCCAAACTATTTTTTTAACCACATTTTTCTCTTTTTTACTCCTGGTGAAATAAGAAACCACCTATTTCAGTAGATGGTTGTGACCTGTTTATCACTTGCATATCGGGATCAGCTGCTATTGTCACAGTGTGGTGTTTCAGGCAAATATTGGCAGCCCTTTACACAGTTCCACTTGGTTGTGATTCAAAGCCATATGAAACTCACATTTCACATGATTTGGTGTGAAATCATAAATGTGTTGTGAAAACATATGTTTAATCATGCACTTGAGGAAACCTTCTGAGAAAGCTCAACTGCTATCAAAGTAACTCTGCTTTTCTTATCTCGTCCTTTTTTTTTTTTTTTTTTTTTTGAGGAATAGTTCACCTCGATCCTATGAAAGTGACACCATTTTTATAATGGTAAATTGAAGAGTTCATTTATGTACTGTGAAGTTTTTTTCCTTCATAAATATCATTGCTTACATCCACCAAAAATTGTAATTGTATGTATTTACTGAAAGAAAAGCTTTTGATTTAGAGCATTAATTGAATGTTTTGAACCAGAAGTTTCATAATGTTCTGCTCTTCCATTGTGATATACAAATACAAAGTTTGTCTTGGTATCAGAACATGAAAATAAGATTGTGGTGAATGAAAACTGCAGGGGTCTGAAATCTGCTTTACTTTTTCTGGCAGCTTAAGGGTAAAGAATTAAAACTCCTATTTCTCATCTTAAAAAAGCAGAAATGCATGCAAATACTCTTGTTGTGTGCTTTTATATAGTTTCATTTGCTTTACGTAGATTGAAGGAAAAGAGTGCATCTGTATGGGGAGAGGAGGAAGACAGCAGGGACATGAAAGGGGTTGTGGTCCCTGCACTTGCCCCATCTCCTCCTTTGTTGACCACAACCTGAGCCCCAAGGCTGGAGCAGGTGAGGGCAGTGCCACAGCCCAAAGCAGCATCCAGCCCTTCAGGTGTTGGGGACAGGCTCCATCCAGCACCAGCAGCCACTGAAGCACACAGAGGGTCTCCAAGCGGATGTTCCCTCCTCTGGGTCTGGCTCATGGCGGTACAACTTTCCCTGGTGGCACGTCCCACCCAGGGAGGAGCATGTAATTCAGATGCTACTTAGGCAGCAAAAAATTTCTTGAGTCCTGACCTAGATAAATCAAACATTATCCTAATTGGATAGACTTAATTGGTGTTTGGAGGCATTTTTAGAGAGTTTTCTCTTTCTATGGGGAATATTTTCATATTTCTGTTTATAATTTACTCCACAAATTTGTTTATTAACAATTCTTGGCATTTCTTTCATCTTCCTATGAATTTCTGCTGGAGCGCAAGGAAAGTATATCTTTGTTCTCAGGAAAGAAAAGTTACTTTGAGTTTTACTTTGAAGCACCCAATGATATAACTGAAATGTCATGAATAATTTAAGTGAACGTTGATGCAAATGTTACTAGAAATAATCAAGGAACTTTAGAGGTTGTAAATAAAACTAATTTAAAGATTAAAATTGATGCGGCTTAAAATTCTAAATTTGTGTTCACACAAAAGTAGGTCAAAATAGTAGTCTGGAACATATGGGAATGGAACAAACAGCACTGGCATTCATGTGAATGATTCATTTGTGAGTAAAAGAACTTAAATATCTTACTCTGGCTTGCATATGTACAGCAGGAACACTGAATATAAAAATCTTTTAGCTTTCATCGTGATATTTTGAAAGGGTTACGTGACTTAGTAGCACGCGTCTTGTTGGTAGTCTGAATGGAAATAGTTGCACCATTTGGTTCTGTGTATGCTCCAACATCTTAAACTGCTTCAGCTAAACGACCCTGCGATACTTGCTTTATAAGATTATAGGCTGTCTTATTCCTGGTAATTTAAGCAAGGAAACTGCAGGGAAATTATGTTGGTAGAGGTGGCTTTTGCCTGCCACAATGCCAGGTTTTCTGGTACCTGCAAGTCTCTTGCTTTTCTTGTTCTTGGAAAGCCTTAGCCTGTTGCTTTTTACTCTTGTTATTTCAGTCCACCCTTACTAAGCAGGTTTCATGCTTTGGGACACAGTCTGTATGTATAGATAATCACAAAACCGATATTTTACCCTCAGTGTTTTTGTGTGCTTCACATGTATTTTGGTTAGGTTGTTTGGTTTTTTGTTGGGTGTTTGGTTTGGGTATTGTTTGTTTGCAGCAGAGCACCATGCTACAGGTTCCCCAGACAGCAGCTGGCACAGTGCAATTGCTGCACAGCTTGTCTCAGGGCTGCCCATCCACAAATATAAGCCTGGGCCCCCTGCACACAGCAGCACGCTCGTGGTGGTGTGATTTGCCTAAAGAGTGTCTGAACGGCAATGCTGGAATCCACAGGGTGTCTACAGTTCTCTGGATTATGCTCAGTTTTAAGTAGGTAAAGGAGGGATCTTTGAAGAGTATTTTTCAGTCTGGCTAAAAGATATTTCTCTCAAATGTTTTAGAAGAGTATAAATAAGCTACAGTGAGGCTTAGACGGCATTTCAATCAGTTCGGTTTCCTACCAGTCATTCTGTCTCAGTACTGGTAAAACAAATAGATGGAGAGAAAAAGTTAATCTGTATGCATAGGATTTTTAATAAACAGTAAAGAATAATGCACTACTTTTGGCTTTTTTTTTAAACATTGTGGTGATGATAGTGCAAAGCTATCTGATGCAGATATAATGGTGTTACTGTAGTTTATTTCTCAATAGAAGAGATTACAAAAAAATACTTGAAAGATTTAATTAAAATCTGTTCTCTCACATTTAATACTGCCTAATGCTTTTAATTAATCTGAATATCCTTAATTACTTCTGTAATTTTTACCACGTGTAAATAGCTAATTAAAGTATTAACCACCATCAAATGTAGTCTAGAATTAAATATATAAATGCTTTGTCACTGATTAAGAGGATTACATGAAAAAAAAAACAGTTGAGTTTCAGGTATAAATGATTTCTGAATGGAAACACATAGAGATTAGCTGTAGTAAAAGGGGAAGCAGATGAAGGAGATGCTTATAGTTTCCTACCGAGCCAGCCAATATAAGATTTCTGTAGCTCTAGTGGTGCTTAGAGAAGTTTGGAGGTTGTTCTAAACTTCACTGGTTAGCTACAGTCCTTGAGGGACTGTCTGTCAATGGAGATTGCTGGAAAGCAATATATTCAGCCTCTTTTACTGGGTTGCAAGGACCAGATGGTAGGGGACATAGTAATGACCTACATCCTCTGAGAAAACTTCCTCTCTCATTTTGAGAGTCATGCAAAAGGAAGAGAGAGCTTTCCTTGCTCCTGGAGGTTGTACTGAAGAATAGCCTCATACTTGTATGTGAGCCAAAACTGGATGGTGACAAATGCAGTGTAAATGCTGAAGGAGAATAATTTGACCTCTTCCTCATGATTGGCTTGGGAAAACCATCAACACAAATTCTCCATAAAGATATTCTCTGGCATAACTGTCTGTTGTAATGAAATATAAGCCAGTAACCTCTTAGCTTAGACCAACCCGAACCAGTAAATTCCCATGAGTGTCTCTGTAGCGTGCTCTTTAGCCATTATGACTGTGGAATTAGCTCACACTGAATTAATCCATCCCTGCCCTGTGGCACGGAGTTGCCGTAGTCGGGAACATAAGGGAATCTCATAGGTAGATAATTAGCTGTTGGGTTTTTTTTTAATGTGGTGAAAGTAAAAGCTGCTTTTCAAGACCTATACAAAGGGTTTGCTCAAGAAGGCCAAGCCAATAACTTGATTTCAGTCTCCAATGGGATCTGATTATTCTGGAAATTCAAACTTCAAAGTTTTTTAAAATTTTAGGTCACTACTTCAGGTCCTCGTGTTACTTCTGACAGCATTCTCCCCTTAAAAACCTGTGGACTAGAGATAATAAAATGAGATGTTTTAATATAGAGAACTATTATTATTTTTCGGTCTCCTGAAAGGCTGCTATAGATAAGTTAGACAATTAGGTCTTTTTGCAGACGGTATTCCCAGTGGTCATTCCAGGTCCTTTTTCAAAAATGAGATGGTGCAGACTCTTGAGCTGTCAGAGCCTCAAATCAGTAATGAAAAGCTGAAAAGCTCTTTTTCTTTAAAATAGTCTCCAATACCAACAAAAGATATTTCTTACAATGTATAGGAAATCTCATCAGGTTTTTTCTTCATTATTTTAATAGTGTCTCAGATATAACATGTTGTGCCTCCTGCATGTATGTTCCCAGGGCTTTTTAATATGCTTTTTGCTGTTAATTAGAGTGGCAGATAGAAACTGGTTTTAGGTGCCTTCTAAACCTTTTATTATGGAGAGCTAAGCCAAGAACAGAAAAAGTTCACTTCTTGTTCTGGTACTACTTTGGTGTTATCTGAGTGCTCACATGTAGGAAACACCATTTCAAGTGCAGTGCTCTTGGAAAACCTTCCCCAGTATGTAAGTATGGGTAGATCTACCACTGTTAGAGGGGCGTGGCTTTTGGGAATCAGGGAGCTCGCATTTCTCTATTCTGGTTTAGAATTACTTGGCCCAACCTCACATGTCAGTTCTACAGATATGAGATCCAAAGAATAATTTTCTAATATTTGCCTCAGCTGATTTTCACTATAGCTTCCACTCGGAATCTCTAGCCCCCAGCCAGAAAGACAAGGGAGCAGTGTTGTATGTCTCTTCTTCCTAAATACCTGGTAGACTATATAAGGCAATTCTGCAGATTCCTTCTCTTGGCAGAGAAGCAATATTTCAACTGACAATTGCATCCAAATTGTGGTGGGGATTCTGTTTGGTGGTTTGGTTTGATTTTTTTTCCCCTATAAGGCAAATCAGGAGCAGTGGCGTTAGAAAGTATCATTTGGCTCATTAAGTATTTTATTGCTGCTTAACCATTAGACGTATTTTATGGCTTTGTAGTTTAATTGATGTGGGCTCAAGTGAAGTTACAAACAGGAAATGAATATTTTGATTAGTCTTTTACATAAATCAGCTTTTTATGGAAAATTATCTACTTTGAATGTTGAACATTCTGTCCTTAACCATGCTGAATGTTCTGCTGGATGTTGCATTTGAGTTTTTGATATTATCCCCTGAGATTCTGGAAATCTTGCAGAAAAAAGTTCCATTTTCTTTGTTTTCCTTGACATTTTGACTTAATTAGCTAAAATGATAATATCTCCCTGAAGTATGGGTAATTATATTGATGTCATTTTTGCTTAGACTGGTGGCATATTGCAGATCTTTAAGTTTTATTCTGAAGCGTGTTTGAAATTTGTGGTGGTACTTTCAGAATCATAAGATTTACTTCATATACATTTATGAACTTGCTATTTCTGGTAACCTTTTAGAGAACTTAACTACTTTCCATATCAGAACAATGACAGTAATCTGAGATGTCTCTTCCTTTTTCCGTCAGAGGTAGGGTGTGGCTATTCCTCTGATAGGAATCGGAGGCAGGATGGCTAACTCTCATATTTGCAAAGCTGACTGAAAAGATGTGATAAGCTTATTTTGGAATAGCTTGTATCATACAGGTGTATCTTCTCTGTATTACCCCCAAATTGTTTGTTGCGGAAGATGGAGAATGTTAAGGGAATGACGCAGAGGACTGTCAGGAAGAAGTCTCGTGTAAGGCAACTGAAGGTTCTGCTGGAGAACTGGTTATGTCCTGGCCTCTGCTGCAAAGCTCTGTGTCACACAGGATCAAAAGGATTTCACAGATAGTCACTAACCGTCTGGTTTTGATTTTATTGCTGTCTAAGTTAATCAGGGTCTGATTTACAGAAATGCTGAACACTGACTCCTCCTAGTGTGTCGGGAGCTGTGCTTTGAAAATATAAAGTGCTAATAACAGAAAATACTATTATGCGAACAATGAGGTCCTACATTCTCAAGTTCTGCATCTAAAATGAATAGACTTTTTGTTTACCTGATGCTTATTGTGCCCCATCCATGAAATGGAGTAATATAGCTGTTTCCTCTACCTGAGGCCGTTATGAAAATTAACTTCTCTGTTGATTAGTAAATGCATACAACCATATAAAGAACGTTTAAAAAAAGGAATTCTTCCAATTCTCTTCAAAGCAAGGATGCAATGTATGCAAGTCAGCCTTTTTTTTTTTTTTTTTTTTTTTTTTCTTGCAGAGAACAGTGAAAAGACTTTGTATTTGGATTGCTCTTAGAATTCGCTGTTTTCTGAAACATAACCCTTGTGGCCTGTGAGGTCTAAAGTTTATTCTCGAAATCAGTTAGCACAATTAATTTTTTTTTTTTTACAGTGTAGGAATCCAGCAGACAATACTTACAGCGTTCCATTCTCTTCCCAGGGATGAACTTTAAAACTTGAATCTGTGTAATTAGATTTAATGAGCAATTATGTGCCTTCTAACTTGGGAAAGTAAACTGTCTCCTAAATCAAGTGACAAATCCATACAAGATACATGCAGAGGAAAAAAACAGAAAGAAAAACAACTTTAGTGCTTAAGCTCACCTCCTTTCTGATGCAGTGCAGGTTGGAGGTGCTCCTTTTCCTCTACACAGGAGGAGCTTGCTGATAGAAGACCGTTTGGCAAATCAGGCAGCAATGTTTTGCAAATATATCTATGTAAACAGACATTATAGAAGCTGATTTAAAAATCACAGTAAGAATCAGCAGTGAGGCTTTCTTAGAAATGTTGATGCACATACATTGACAAAACAACGGTGATGAAAAAGCAGAGAAATGTGTGAGAGGAATGATGTTTTCTAAAAATGATGATGGTGTCCAACTTGTCTCATCATCTTGTCCCATTTTTCTTCTTTCTGCCTACAGAATGCAGTGGGAGGTTTGCATAAATGCTTGTAAATAACCTAGGGAATTCAAGTCAAACAGGCTGACTGTACTTTGTAAAACCCAAGCAGTGTTTGGTAGCCATAGATACTTAGCTTATGTTGATGGTGTTTTCAACATCTCCTTAAACTCTTGCAAATCCTTACTCCAGAGTTGCAGAATCTATTTTTTTTTTTTTTGGTTGGCTTTTTGTTTTTTGTGTTGTGTGTTTTTTGTTTTTTTGTGGGTTTTTTTTTTTTTTTTAGCACTAAGGAATTTTAAATCTCTGTATATATATAAACTACTGTTAGATTTGAGAGATGTCTCTATCACCACAGAATCTAAGCCTGTATGTGTATTGTTTCTTAGTAAGCTCTTCTCTTTGGTTAGGGTAATCATATTTGATTATTTTTTTAGTAGGTACAATTCTTTGAAATTTGAGGTTCAGCTTTTATTCATTTTCTCATTTATCTGTAGGTAAAATGTTGCTTAAATCTTTACCTGCTTTAAAATAAAATTCTTAGCTCTATTAAGTATTCTCTGTATTAAGTAACTCTACTCAGTTAAAGATGGAAATAGAAGAAACCTCTTATCTATCAAGACCAGGCACAACTATTGTTAACAGGAAAAATAAAATAATGTTTTAATAAGTATATAAAAATGAGAGAGGATTATAAGGAAAAACTATTTAAAATACAAACTTTATTTTAAAAAAAAACCACAACAAACCTAGAGTAAGAGAAACTGTAAAGGTTGGTTCAAGATCAGAGAAATTCTCACTTTGATGTTGTTGGTCAAGGATGTAAGGTAAGGTGCACAGGTTCTTGGTTAATGGCACATTCTGTATGGATATAAATAAGTCTTTAATGAGGCCAAAGCTACTTTCAAGAAATAAGTGTATAAGATATATAAACCAATTTGTACTTGTTAAAATCTGTGGATGATGCAACAGCTGTTTCAGGAAGAAATGGCTCAGCTGGTTTGGAGCTGGGGGTGACATTGAGTGCATTTGCAACGTGCTCCGCTGGAGTGCCAGGAAATGGCACTGGGACATGAGGAACATCTGTCTGGAGGCACTGGTTGGAAAGCTGCTGATAGAGTTTTGAAAGCAGCTGAAGCAATGGGAGATGTTCAGCTTATTTTAGTTATCAGCCTCTGGAAAGGAGGAAGTCATAAAGAGGAACGTGTGAAATGAACAACAGAAGGAAATAAAAGAAAGACAAATGTCCATTGCTGCAGCCTAGCTACGCTTGCACCTGCAACCTCCTAGTGATTTCAGCACAAAGAAACGACTGCAGACATTCCTCTTTTGTACGTTTATCTAGGAATTGTGCCAAAAATCTTTCTAGGTTCTCCAATGCATTGTTGGAACTGGTGTCCTAGATTTTACGTTTCAGAAGTTCCTTGTGTCACCTGACATGTCGCTTACATGGGATGAGGGTGATGCATAATTTGCTGGGATGCAATTAAGGAGTAAGTGAATTAGATGTGAGAAGTTTTTTGCCTTTTCTTAATGGATTAAAAGCAGCTGTAAATGATTAAACAGTGCTATTGAAAAAGCCATGGTTTAAATCCAATTGTGGTCTGTGGCGGTTAAGAAATACTATATTTAGAACTACAGTGCTTTAACAAATTCAAGAGTTTTAAACCATGTGTATATTGAAAAGAATAGAATACCCCCAAAACTAGATTTATTTATTTATTTATTTTTCCTCTGAAGCACAAGGAAATTAAGTCCTTATCTTGCCATGAGATTTGTATGGAGGGATCTTGGAGCCCTTGTGGACTAAGCTGTGCTCTTTATAGAGACAGCAGTGTACGTGTTCTTTTACATAAATCCTGTCACCGAGACCTATGCAAAGATAAGTAATCTTGCCTGTGTTCACATTCCATTGCAGACTTCAGATAGGTATTTCTTCTTTAAAAGAATTTGGAACAACAACTTATTTTAGGCTAACTTTTAATCCCCTTTTTGTATCTGCAACTTCTTCTCTGATGATAGTCCTGCCTGATGAAACAGCAGGATTATGTGTGATAATCAGATATATAATGTTTGGATTTGTACATGCTACTGTGAGAGAATAGAAAAATTCCAACTGAAGAAACAGCATACTGGAACAGGAGGAGGTTTTGAAAAAGAAAAAAAGGAAAAGGCCTTTGAATCACAAGTTTCTGCAAAATTGTAACATTTTGATCCCAATTACTTACTATTTTTAAAGTCATTATCTTAATTAAGATGGAAAAGATGATTGTCTTATCAAACTGTTAGACACAGGTGACCCAGAGGAAGAGGCTGTGTTTTTCTTTAGGGGACGTTTAGCTCTGGAGGTGCTGCCTGGCATTGGCACCGCGTAGCCTGAAGCTGCACAGTGGGATGTGGCACCTTGGTGACCCACGCTGCGTAAGGGGGCTGGATGCAGCAGCACTGGCTGCCTACTTGGAGTCCGTTGCACTGAATTCATGCTGTCTCATATGGAAGCTCTGTCTGCCTTGGACGAAATCACAATCTATAATTAACCATAGATACAGGACCATCACAGAAGCAACTGCAGTCCTAACTTACCCAATATCTATGTACAATGCTACTTATAGATATCCATTTTTTATAGTTATGCCACACATGTAAACTTTGAGAATTATAACTAAAAATCTGGACTGATTTCTGCCTCCAAACGGCCTTTTTTATCCTGGTGTTAAGCTTAAAATGAAAAGTTTGGAGTCTGTAATCAGCCCATTTGAAGTTTCATATCTGAAAATCCAGCGAAGTGAACCAAGCTTTAAACACAGATACATTTTGAATTTTAATAGACTTTATTACAAGCCTTCAAATTAAAAGCTGTCAGGAGAGATAAAAGGTTGGGGTTTTGGATTCAAAGGGACTTTGATTAGACATAAAGGTCAGCAATGGTGGCAAAAAGTCGATGCATCTAAATTAAGAATAAACCTCTGGAAGAGAATATGCTAATTTTTCATGTAAAGTACTTGTCAGGCTGATCTTGGCTCATATCCACAACAGTTAAACCATTTTCTGTGATGAAATTTTAACAAATGGTAATCCATGTGTAATTTGCCTGTCAAGTGCATGCCATTTGTTTTTACAAATGTTAGATTTTAACTGCTAAGGAATCACATTATACTACATAATGTGCTCCTGATTGAAGATTTTGGTTTAGAATCTTTAGTTCAGTTTTTAACTGCAACTTTTTTTTTTCCTTGAGAATGTAAAATGTAAATGGGAGAGAAGGAAAAAGAAAGACAATCGAAACTCTAAATGTCATTGCTTTTTGTAAAACTAAGTAGAAATGTATGAATGTATAAATTACACTTTAATTGAGCAGCTACTTCAGATGCTTAAAGTTATAGTAATTGTTAATATTTCTGAATGTGAAATTAAGATTCTGCACTGTTAGTGAGCAAACTCATTAAAGACATAAAAGGATGACAGGATGAAAAAGGATTTACATTTGTAGAATCTCCTGTGAAATTATGAGAAGTGACAGGCTCCATTTTTTTGATGCTGAAATCAAGGTTGCGTGTCTGAACCGCAGTGACACCGTGGCTGGTTTTTGCATAGCTGAGGACTAATAGGGAATTAATAGAGTGTAATACAGGCCTATTGAATTCAGTCTAACTTTGTAGCTTTGATATGTAAGAACAGAAGATGTAATTTCAGTCTTTGTTTAGTGTCCTGGACAGATAGCTTCACTAACATCTAAGTATGGTCAGGATTAAAAATGTGATGGATAGCACCCCAGCACCCTCCTTGACAGCTTTTCTGTTCAAATACAAATTTCTGTCACAGCCCCAGAATGTTTGAAGGAACATTCAGAGATGAAATATTGTAGCTGCAACAAGCCCAGTGTGAAGCTATTATGTTTTGAAAGGAAAAATAATTACAAACTGTACATCTCCTAGGCACATATCTGTATTAATAATACATAGTAATAAATACACTGGAGTGTACTAATGAAATGTTATTGAACATGAAAGTTTTGGGAACCGTAAGGTTATGAATCTGTCAAGAAAAATGTCAATGCATCTCTTTAGTTTTAGATTTTTCTACCTGTTTTAGGTAAATAAGTATTTGGGAAAGTTATGGTAGATCGTTATTTATTCTAGCTTTAATAATGTCTCTTTGGGATATTTTCTCAAAGTTGAGATTTTTTTTTTTTTTTTAAAATATCCATCCATTTCTGTACCAAAATAAATATTTCCTTTCACTTAAGGCTGTCACTATTGCCTCCAAAAATTTGCAGTAAAATGAATGTTTTTATTGCAGTGCTCTGTAGGTGGAATATTGTCCTTATTATAGCAGCAAAGTAGGTCAGAGCCTCCCTGTTTGAGAGATGTGACACACAAAGTCCCTACCTCCATATTAATCATGAACAAAATGAAAAAGAAGTTGATTAGTGCGAAAGAATGTCTATATTTAAAGAGCTAAATACCTGTAGTGATTTTCTTCTTTGTGCTTAACCATTAATTGAAGGAGAGACTTGAACTTCATGCCGTTGCAGCCAATTCCCACGCAAGCCCAGGGAGTCCATCTGACGCTGCAGGATGGCACAAAGCACTGTAACACGAGCCATTGATATAGCACAATAAGAAAGAAAATTGGGCTTCATGAAGTGAGAATAAATTGTCTGACTGCTGAATCTCTGTCATGAAATTCTCTCTCTTGCTCACATGTTGTTGTCCCTGAGATCTGGTTGTTTGTCACCTACCAATGAACCCACAGTTCTCTATGGGTGTTGTGGTGATAGGGGTTACCTCGGTTATCTCAACAGAGGTAAATGCAGATGAGGTTGCCATCGATGCTGAATAGTCTGTAGTCACACTTTTGCCAAATGTAAGTTTCAAAGAACTCGAAAGTGGGACAGAAATCTTTTGCACGTCTTCAGCCTTAGTATGATATATTTTTTTTTGAGATAACATTAATGAAAATATTGTTCTGTTTTCACACAAGTACTTCTGTAAATAATTCTCAAGATAAAAGCACAGACCTGAAATCCCCAATAAATGGGCCTTAATAAAAAGTTAACCTGTATCTTCAGCAAAGCCTTGGTCTTATTAGCATTTATTTATGTATTTCTAAATATTGATGCTGTGGGCCTTGACTATGCTCAGAACGGTGGCTGCGCGTTTCTCCAGTCTCCTAAACCAATTCAGAATAGAGAGACCACCTCATTTCACACAACATTGACTGCATCCTTGCTGCAATAATGCACTGGTTTTATTTGTTCTTGGCTTAATCTGTCAACTTTATAACACTTATATCAACATTTGGGATCCTCACTGTAAAAGTTGGTGATTAATAAAGCTGCTCAAGAAGGCTGAAAAACTGAAGTACTTAGAATTTATTGTAGTTTAAAATACTGATATTCATAAATAAAATGGGGGCAGGGAGATAGAGTTAACAGATGGCTATGAGAAACATCTTCTAATTTTTTTATTTAATACAATGAGGGTAGAAGAACCAGAATTAGTGTTTCCTAATGGCTCTGTCTATGGCTGAATAGACCCTGAAAGTAGAAGTATTTTGATGGTGACTAATGTTAAGAGTTAGTTAAGCTGTGAGAAAGGGCTAAACAAAGAAAACTTCTGTCGCCTTTGTTCTCCAAATTCTGTCAGACAATTTTGTGCAGTCCACTGCTTGTCCCTCACTTTAATTTGGGTTTGGGTTTGTTTGGGTTTGTATTAAAAAAAAAAAAAAAAGTAAAAAAAATCTAAGCATACCTTCCCAGAGAATTTAAGTTACTACAGAAAAAAAAACCCAAACCTATCTTGTTCAGTGATTAAAAATATGAAATTCAACCTAAGCAACCAAAGCAGAATGATTTGCTGGCTAGAGATGGATGGGAGACGCTATTTGTTTAATTCCAAACGGTTTGGTTTGACTGTACAGATTTCCAGAGAAGCCTGGACACATGGTTCCTTGGCCATGGAGCACCCTACCTTGCAGGTCTTCCTCAGAGCCAGCTCCATGTCACTGTCACAGAAAGTAGTGAACCCAGTGCAAAGCTGGGCTCTGTCAAGGCTCCCAGGGCAACTTGCCCAGAGAACTATCTGGGAGCTGCCTTAGTTGAGGAACTATTCAGTTGTTTAAGTTGATTTTTGGACTAAAATATCAAATAACACAATTTCCCACAGTTCAAGTCTATTCTTTCCATAGGCTCTTCTAGCTCCTGTCCATCCTTTTAGCTGAATGTAGCTGCTCATCATTCCCCATTGTCTGAGGAAAACCATGCTGTCTTATATCACCAGAAACTTGTGTTGGGGTTTTTTTTTTTCTCTCCACTGAAGTAGAAAGAAGGAACATGTTGTGATCTGGAGCTGTATGATGGATAATATCTTGACATTAGTCTCTTAAACTGAAAGGCCTGTCAGGCTTGAATACTTTCCTTAATACCATATTTTATGGAGAACATGATTCCTCAAATAGGCAGGAACCTGGAGGTTAGGATTTTATAAGTAAAATGAAAGACCTTAAGCTTCATTTAGCAGAGAGAGAGCTGCAAGGGGGCTATTACCTGGCTTGTGGTGGTGTGTGTGTGTTGTCCGTGTCTGGGCATCCATCGTGGGCCAAGGTGTTAGGCTGCCTGAAACAGTGAGTGGAGGAGTATGTTATTTTCAAACATTTTTCTTCTTAGGCTTATTTAGAAAAACCTCAAGTTTTATAGGATAGTTTTGGCTTACATTTAGAAGCCTGCTATATTTCATCAAACCTTGAATGAGTGAAGCATAGAAAGCTTTCTATTGATGTTTAAACAACAGCCTGAGCAATATTTCAGTCTGTAAGATGCTGAAGTTTTGGAATGAGCGTGTTCCTTTGATGCCCAAGACACCTGTACTAAGCAGATGACCTTTAGCTTGAGGAAGGATTACTGGACTTCCAGAGCCTCTTGTTGGTATCAGGTTTAGTCTTTTGGGTCACTGTCAGAAAATCATGCTGGGCTGTCACAGCACCTTCATCCAAGCCATGCCGAACAGCACATTTGATCTCTGGCAGCAGTGAAGGCACACATCACTATTGAGTAATTCTCTCCCCCTCTCATTGTTTTGCAAGTAATCAGGAAGTAAATGAGCTTTGTGTTTGATACCAAGGCATTTTTCTGCTCTGCTCTTACAAATAAGAGTTTCTTCATTTCATCTCGTCCCATCCTCTCTGAAGTCAGAAACAAACTGCTTTACGAAAAGGTCTCAAAGCTAAAATCAAATGCATTGCAGACATAATGTTTAGGAATTAAATACTTATTTTGTAGCTTTTCCTTTGTGAACCTTGATGGTATCAGAGCACATAACCTTTGGTACCTTCCTTTCAACCATAGGAATTGGGTAGGATTGTGTGTTTGGTCTTCCATTGTCTTCTCAGAATGACTTTGTGACTAAAAGTAATCTGTAGGATGAGACTAAACTTCTGTAAAGGAAAATAAAATAAATTCTGCTTCAAACCTCCAGAAGTTCTTTTCTCAGCATGGTAGGTGGATGTGTGCACTGACCCATGCAGCTGGTGGTTGAGAGCATAGCCTGCTGCGGTGAGAGCCTGCTCACGTTTTAAAGCAACACCATTTCTGATCATAGCTGTGTTGCTAAGGGCTCTCTTAGATTTCTCCTCTTTCTTATTCTCTGTCAGATTTCAAAGACCAACAGGAAAAAATGTTGCATTTTGTCTGCGTATTGCCTGTTCATGGAGGAGAGTTATGAATGAATTACAAAAGCAAGCAAAACTCTCAATAGACTGTACAATATGTAGTTCATTTCCTCTGTTGAGGTGTTCTGTAAATGCACTTTGGAGAGCACGATTTGGGATGCTTTCCAGATTTCAGTCTTTCTCTTTAAACCAGCAGATCCGGTGATTTCACACCATGCTAAAGGAAGCTAATTCAATGGCATGTTACTGCCTCAAATCACCACCTGCTTCCTACCTTGCACGTTGGTGCTCCTCACGCTTCCCTTTTTTCTGTACTGATAGTGTGGCTGATACAATGGAAAAATAACCCTGAAAGAGCACAACATTTCATTTCATAAGTCAACAGTCTCAACCCTCAGTCAGACATAAATTGGCAAGAAGAGCAGAATTGCCCCTTTTGGTGTCAGCTCAGTGTTAAACTGCCTTAGATGCAGCCTGGAACAGCATCTGCAGAAATACGAGGGGTCCCAAACACCACAATAGATTTAAATAAAATAATGTCATATTTTATACTTTATTAACTGTATAAATAACTGAGAAAAGCAACATTATCAACTCCATTTGGCCAAGCATGCAAGTAAAATACAGGAACCCCAGAAGCAGAGGAGGAGAGCAGCGGAGATTTCCCAGACTGAAAAATGCAATCCAAGGTTGGCATGTGGCCGCTGTCTGGTTCTAAGATTATCTAAGCTGGGACATTCCTAATGGAAGAACACGATGAAAAAGTAGCATTAATATCATGTACTGTGTAAAAGGAGTTTAATTCTCCATCTCACATTTTAAAGATACCATATTAATAATTTAGTTGAGTCTTTGCAGCCTTTTCAATTGTAGCCCACTAATGACAAGCTTGCTTTCCAGTGTTTAATGCCTGCTGAGCAAGTGGTCCTTTTAACAAAATACACTTGCTGCAGGCTTTTTGACATGACTTCACACTGAGATAAACACAATTAACATGAGCTATTTAAAATTCCTTTCTCTTGTGCTTGTTTATTAATGGACTTTTAAGATCTATTTTTGTTATTAATTTTAAAGAATGTGTAACAAATTTGCTGGCACAGTGAGGGTTTGCAATTTAAGTGTTCTGCTCTTGAGGAACTCCTGGGTCATCTCCTGTGTGTAATAGCATATTCATATACATAGGCTCGAGGATGACCGTATCGGTCCTTCTTTTAACACGCTGTACAGTGGGATGTATTGTAGCAGCAAATAGAGGATGAGCCAAAGGAGTGCAGGCAGGCTAGCTTATACGGTATAAAAATTTCATTAGAAAGTATTTCTAGTGAATCCTATTTTGTGGAAAAAGTCTTATCTTCTCTATATGTCACATCAAAATGTCTTTTAGTAAAAATAGTCTTGCAAAGAATGGCTGCTGTGGGGGGGCTATGCTGAATATTTATAACATCTGAGTGTGCTGAGACCTCTTAGAATAAAAATATTCTTTTTAGGTTTAAGCTAGTTCAGAATATTGTTGCTAATCTTCTTTACTTTCTTCCAGACAGTGTAAGGCAATTTTTGAATTAAAAAAAAAAAAAAAAGGAAGAAATGCTGGCCTCATTGAGGGCCCACACTGCAATCTCCAGCTCTCATTAAAATCAGCAGAATGACTTCTCTTGACTTTGGTGGGAAATGTATCTTCTCAGCATGCTTTTGAAGGGGTAAAGGGAAGAATACGTGCCTCAAAAAGACAAATGGCTGTTAGAGCCCTCAGGGGCAAAGCTGTTGTAAGGTACATTTGGTACTTTCCTTTCCAGGTTGCCACCTCTGCTGACTCAATGAAACATCTCTACTTAGTTTCCTCACTTTTTATAGGAGCTAGTCTGAAAGTACACTACTCCTGGCAGAATCAGAGGAAGACTGCTCCTTGCATCTTCCTCCTTCTGTTCATCTGGGCAAGTGGCAACTGCTGTTGCTTTTTAATGAATGGATTTGAAAGAGGCAATGGACTGATTTTGATAATAGGCAGAACTTAATCTTAATAAATTAGCATGAACTTGAAGTTGTCCAGTTTAGTAATTCAAGTACAGTAAATGTTATCTATTTGTTTATCACGGTTGTTCTGCCCAGTGAATCCTGCAGCTGTTGGCGAGGAGATCAGATAAAGACCTGTATATGGATACAAGTAAAATGTTAAGTCTGACAAATGACACAGCTGTTCCGTTGACTCTGTAGGGACTGTACATTACACGTGGGAGGGTATGTCCGAGTATCAGCCTTGTTTCCCTTGTCTTTGCTCTGGAGTGAGACTCATTCCCTGGAGAAGAGAAGAACATGTTCCATTCTTGAGATCAAGATGGACCTAGCAGATGGTGCAGCGTGGCAGTAGGGCTGACAGGACCTGGGAGACCTGGAAGCTGGAAGCCTTTTAGGAGAATGCCCTGCACGTAGTAGGGACCATTGGGATGGTTGAAAATATAATGGGTACGTCCATGGTACTTCAGTGAGGAGACCACATCTGGAGCTGTCACAGCTTTCTGATTTCTTCAGTGCTGGTGGCAGCATCCCAAATCATGCTCTCCAAAACAGGCTTTCAGGACACCATGGATTTTGTTATAAATCAGACCAAGCTATATTTAATGGCTGTAAAGCAAAGCAAGTGATGGACAGTTGGATTAGCTTGGCTTTGGATCTTCTCTCTTGTGCTCTTTGCCACAACTGAACTTGTTAACATTGGTTTTGGACTATCCCAGTAGGACCTGCTGCTCAGGGAGTAGGGGAGAGAACAGCGTGGTTGGGGAGTATTTCAATGGTAGAAGTCACTGAGAATTGATGGAGAGGGAAAAAAAGGCCCAAAGGAAAGGACATCCCACCTTCCTTCCATGCATGGGCACGATAAGAGGGAAATCAATTTGTTTTCAAACACTTTATTTGTGTCACACAGTAGTGTTTCACAACCAGGAGTCCATGCACTGTCTTAATCTGGGTCATGACTGTGGCTATGAAAATACCTGCATCTAAAGCTCTAATCCCTTAGTTTGAACCCTGAAATTATTTTGAGGCATCCCTGCTTCTGTCCATGCTTACATCTAGCTTTTTTGGAAGTGAAAAAAGACACAGCTGAGACATCTCAGCTGCTGGATATTGTCATTACTTAGTTGATTTTGGAGGATCTGTGATGAAGTATAGCACCTGGGGATATTTTTCCTTGTAACTTTAAATACGTACTGTCCTTTTGCTCTCTATAATATGTTTTTGTGATGATACTAGCAGAACTGTAGCCTTTGTCCAGACACTGAGCCTTGTATTGTTTGGGGGACATTCAGATTTCACCAGAAAGATACTTTTAAAACGGATTTGTTGGTATAATAACAACAACAACAAATTAAAGAAAACTTTTGGAGTATTACGTAATGATCAGAACAGATTTCTTTAAGAAATATGGATTTGCTGTAGTCAGGCTACTGAAATCCTACTTTCGTTTGAACTCACGTGCCTGGGTTGTATGTTACATTGAAATATTTGTAGCTTTGAAGGTTCACCAAGTCTGTAATAAGCACAGGGGAAATAAATACATTATGCAAAGGGTGATTAGTTCTATCACACAGTCTTCTACAGGGCAGCTGTTTATTTTCAGTGTTCATTTTCTTGGATCAGTCAGGTAGACAGCTGTTCTTTTAGGGTATTTTTGTTAATTTAAGTAACAACTTTGAATTGCAAATCTACCACCAAATTCACTTCTAAAAATTCAGCCTCCAGCTCATAATTATATCATCAAAAAAATCTTTAGATCACTAATTCAAAAATACCTACTTGTCAGAGATATTTCAAACAAATGGAAAGCACACACACTGCAAATGACCCAATATATCAATGTCAATATGAAACTGAATATAAAATATCCTGGTCTGCTAGGTTTCTCAAATAAAAACTATAATGTACATTATGTACATTCCCACAAGGCCACAGCCAGCTTGAAATACTGTCTTGTTGTGTACGTGACTTCATAAACACCTGTTAATAGGGTATTGCAAAGATAGAAAGTGGGCAGCCTGTAATTTTTCTTTTCATTTTTTAAATTGCCTTGGATTTTTGCCCAAGTCCAGAGGACTTAAGGAGAGTTATAGGACAGGGGAAGGAAGGGAGTACTGCAGACTGAGTTGGTGCTTGTCACAACATACAGGAACAGGGCTTTTGTGTTTTGGAAACTGTCTGGGACAACGGCAGTGTAGAAGTACTCTCCAGAGTGGTCACCCATATAGTCCTCAGTCTTGTAATATCTTTGTTGCAGTCAATACATAAATACTTCAATATGCATTTTTTATATTCAGGCTACTAGACTTGGGCTATAAATATTTGTGAACCTTTCAATTCATGTGAAAACCTAGATCTCAGCTACCACAGTTTTATGAGGGCATTACTGGAGGGTTGCATTTAAATGAGTTATTTGTATTGTGAAACGCTCAGCTACAGAAGGTGTAACATTATCAGTCCAGTGGATAATTTTTACTTGGTGAACGTAAGAATTTATAGTGCAGTTGTCATCTGATATTTATTGGTTGACATATTTTGACCATTGTGGACCAAACTATAGTGTACAAACCCCACAAGTGCAAAATATTTTTATTTCATTGTGAAACAGAATTTGTTCCATTATGAATTTATTACTGAGATAGTTTATGTTCTGAAATACCCCCAGCTGGGGTGTCTGTTCCCAGCTGAGACCATTTTGTAAGACACAGTTTGGGACATAGTGGTTTTCACCTTCAGTTATGCACAGCTCCTGAAAAGGCTAACCAGAATTACAGTTGCTATGCTTCATGACATACAGTGGTTGTCCTTTCTCCAGGCCAGCAAGACTATTGTGATGCTGCAGCTATGCAGACACTTTCCAAAAATCATGGGAGGGTAAGGACAACCTGGCATGATCAACAGACCAGAAATGTTGTGTATCTTGTCCTGGTTTTGGCTGGGACAGAGTTAATTTTCTTCATAGTTCCTTCAAGGTGGTTACTGGTGTATAAAGGTTTTAGTTCTGTTGGAATTTTGGAAGTTGATGGTAAAAAGAGAAAAGGAATAAGCTTTTAATGTGTGGGGCTAATGAGCTTTCGTTTCTTGGGTAATTAATAAGCCTTGAGTATTTAGTTGTTAGGACTGGAAAGTTTGGACAAAGTACAAAAAAGTTCATTTGGATACTTACTGTTAATAAGAGATGTTACAATACTAGTTTTAATTTTGATATACTTGACATATCAAAGCAAGTTTAAGTGAAGATATTATTATGATGTAAGTACAAATGGCATTACACTAAATCAGTAGAATGTGGTACCCACAGTTAATTGTAGGATCGTAAGTACTATATCTAGTTAATTAATATGCTAATTAGCTAGTTTAGAGATAAAAGGGTTATTAAAAGAATGCAATAAAGAGCTTGTATTTTTCTCTTTTGCTGTGCAAACACAGCTCCCTGCAATAATTTAATGAGAAAATTTCAAAGGAACAAAACTAACAACAAATGAATGAGAAGCTTAACTAAGTAATTACATGGTTTTGCTGAGACCTCTTGGGTAGGGACTAGCATGACTATGTGTTTAGACTGTCATAACAGCAAATAACAGTGTGGAAAAACTAACTGATAAAAACCATTTATTTGTTGGAAATTTATTTTTCAGGAGCAGCCTAAGCAAAATTTGAATTAAGTGGTTATTTATTAGAAGCAATTTATTTATTGATAGTAATAAGACAGAAAATATTTCTAAAGTGGAAAGATGGAAGCACTTTGATGGGAAGACAGCACAAACATAAAGAGTAGAGTTTTTTCTGCAGTAATGAGAGCGTCATGAAGCAGGTTTTCAGCCAGCCTTTAATACATTAGTAGAAAAGGGATTGGTGTTCAAAAACCAAAACCTATGTTTGTTTGGGAATAAGCATCCTGAATTTGGCGACTGTTCTGAGGGCTTCAGAGGCTGGTTTTGATCTAGGCTGGAAAACCAGTAGAAGATGTTAATGGTGTGGCACTGGGAGAGGCAAGATCCTTAAGCACAATGACAATGTGTCTTAAACTGAGTCTGAAGACACGGTATGGGCTAAAACAGGGCGTAGAAGATTTAGGAACAAATTAAGAGAGGTCTTTTAAGAGAGAGGATGCGAGAGAAGAAGGGAGTGTAGCAAATCAAGGATTTGTGGGCTAGAAAAATGCCTTCAGAGCTTTAACTGCTTTATTAGTGTTACATTTCTTGTCTGTAAACACCTTTCCTCAGCTGGAGAAAGCCAGTATTTGGCGTTTTCATTTCTGTCAGGAAGCCATGCATATTTAGGCTTGTCAAAATTATGGCACTTTCTATGCTAGAGAATACAATTTGAACCACTATGTATAGTCTCAGCTGACATCCGTGCTTGATAAAGACAAAAGGACTATCTCCTAATCACTTTAGTCTGTTACTAATGGGCTCGTTATTAATACAAAAGCACTGTTATAGCTAATTTCAAAAGATACAAGCATACAGAAGGAAAGACGCAGCACATCTTGTTTTCTTTTGTATTTATTTAAACAATTCAACAAAAAAAGAATGTAGCATCTGCCAAACAGAAGCTAGAAATTGCCTTATAGAAACAGCAAATATCACTGAATAAATAATATCAAATATTCTAATGTAGATTTGTTATACAAAGAGATTACTTTTTTATTATTAAGGTAAAGCATCTGGGACCTTCAATTCAAATTTAAGCCTGAATGCATCACTAGTATTGAGGAAAAGCAGGAGTGATCCATTCATCGTGTCTCAATACTGATAAACTAAGCTGCGTTTACATTAACAGTGAGCGCTTAAATAATCTGGACATCACACCTCCCCCACCCCAAAAGGGAAACCAAGTTTTGTTCTTGGTCTCAGCAATTTCACTGACAACAGGCATGAGTCTCTACAAGGTTGAAATTTTTTCAAAAGAGTTTCAAATATTTAGAATTATGGGTCCCACTGATATTCTGTATCTAAAAGCTGGTGCAATTCTATCCTCTGAATATTTGGGCATATAGAACCAGGGCAAAGCTCTCAACTGTGCTAAAGTCAACATCTAAACTTCTTTTAACTTCAAGTGGGTTAGGACTTCACTCCCACAACTAAGCAGGCTCTGGCGTAGTACCCAGTTTAATGCGGTTTTCTCATTGGTCTTTTAGTTTATTCATTCCAGTCAGAAAATGTCTAAGATGAAATGGATTTTTGGTCTCTTTTGCTAAGGAAACGGTTTATACCTTACATCTATGTGGTTTTTCCCTGGGAACTATTTTGAAAAGGATTTCACAGAGAGATAGAGGTCTCAAAGACATAAGTTCCTGCAAACTGGCAGTGCTCAAAGTAGTTCTCGGCAGTCAAGGGTCCAGTTCTGAGCCCCCATCAGCAGCTTTTCTACAAGCTCCCATTGAGGCTGTAGTGTGAGCATGCTCTTTATTAGACACCACTGATTGCACACAGGAGAGAAACTTGATCAGTGTTTGCACTTGGAAAACTTTAACTTCTATCCTGAAGTTCTTGGATGCAAAAGCATCCACACAGAAAAAACAAAACAAAACAAAAAAAAAAAACAAACCCCCCCCCAAAAAAAACTGGACTCTGAAGCAGACTTCATCAGTTCTGCCGTTCACCTAATGAGATGTTTCACGTGCCAGATACCATGGTGTCATGCTTGGGTCAATCTCATAAGTTTTGTTTTTTTTTTAAGAAATTGTTCAAGACAACTTTGGATGACATGAGAGCCTGTGTAAATTATGTTAATATATATATTGTATGGTGAGTTACAGCTGGCTTTCTATGTCTATCGGTGGCTAATGGTAGCACTGTGAGAAAGGAAATAAAGGGAATTCACAAAAGGGGGAACAGACTCTGAAGCTTTGGAAAAATATCTTTAATGAAATACACCTAATTAAAAGGCAACATTACATAAAACATAAAATAGTCTAGGTTATGAATCTCATTAGCTTTGAATAAACTGATATCTTTGGTAGAGAACTGAGTCAGTGCGGCCCAGATGTGGCATTAGATAGAAAACAGCCTGGGGGAGTTTCCATATTCTACATCAGGTTTTGTCTCTCTCCTCCTGGATTATTTTTTTTCTAAATTGTAATGTTATTTATATGAAGTGGGTATGTTTTTAGACTTTGGCTTACTATTATTATGAAAAATGATACTCTAGTTATAGTTTGGCATTTTTATGTCACCCAGAGGGTCTCTCTGGTTTGGGGTGTGTATCTAAATCACCAGGTTTTAAAATACGGCTTCTGTATGATTTCAGCTCTACCTGTGAGTGACTGACATGTCTTAAGTGAAAGATCTCTTGTCCCCAGTGGTGGCTAAAGTCAGAGCTGTCTTTTTTGAATTATTTTATTTCACGAGCTTTTAATCATACCCCAAGGACGTGTCAGGTTCTCACATACTCTTTCTTCCAAGAGTGTTCTTACACAAACACATGGTGTGGAGGAGATGCTGTCACTTCTCCTCTTGTTCCATTCCAAGCACATATTCATCATGGCAGCGTAAACTTATGAGAAATTTTATGTCATAGTAAACGGGAATTTGGTGAGGTGTGGCCCTCTTTCAAATGCTGAAAAATTTGGTGGCTGTAAAACCACAGCTAGAGCAGTAAAGAACATGCTGGCGCTAAATCAAGTAATGTGATTATTCTCGAAATAAATATTGAGTTTGTTAGATGAGTTTGTTCCCCTCTCTTCAAGTTATCTTTATGATATTTCTGTGAATGTGAATTAATTTGAAGATCATTGTGAAATTTGTTTTACTGTATACTTTACCACTTAATTGAATTTTCTACACCTGAAGCATCAATTAGTATATTTATAACCAAGCTATTCACCAATTTTTTTTTTTTTTATTATTGTTCCCATGGATCCCAACCAGAGTGTTCTTGTCTCTCACATGCAGCACAAAATCAGAATGCCCCAAGGGTTCATGTATTTCCAGAGGGGGTCTAGCAGCTAGTCTGTCCTGCTTTTGCTGCTGGGGATAAGATATTGTCCTTCTTTTGTTTTCTGGCAGACTTCGCTACAAAACTATAATGATGGCTATTGTGGTGGTTGTTATTTTTGTATTTGTTATTTTTATAGCTCCATAGGCAAATAAATATATTTTAGAAATTAGGCAGGGACCTAGTATCTTGGTCTCATTTAGAACACCAGGCTCTGAAATTGCCTCCTGTGAAACTTTAGTAATGCCTTTGAACAGCTGCGTATTGAATGACTGCCATAAGTGTTTCTTTGTGCTAAAAGGAGCAATGTTCAGAGAGCTTGCAGTTTGCAAGATGTTTTCAAAAGGTGCACAGAGAAGCCTAGTAGTTGTATTTAAAATTATTTATTGATGAAGAGGTAAATGCAAAAGTGATATTTGGCCAAAAATTGTTTTCAGGAAGAAAGAGCCTGTTTTCCCCTCAAGCACATTTTGGAATTTCAGGAGAAAAAAAACAATCTTATAAACCTCTAAATATTTCTAAGGCTGAATTGCCAGTGTCAAGCATCAGTTGCTTCTCATCTGTGGTACATTGGAACTCCACATATATATTGTTCTCTGTATGTTAGGACTTCTGCTTTGAAGCTGACAGTGGAGGCTGCCTCTGCTTTGTTTCTAGCTCTATATTTTCATATATATTTTATATTTTTAACTTAGTTAAAAATTCTTCCAGTACTCACGGTAGCCTTAATCTAGTACCTATATCATCTGCCTTTATAACTAATAAAGTCTCTTCCCTGTTACCCAGCTTGCTGAGGGAATGTGGACATCCTGAGCAGTGGAAAAGATCTTGATAACACACTAACAACTAGAAATACCGAGGAGCATGATACAGAAACTTACATGAATGACTAGGCTCAGATTTGCTCAAAGGCAAAGGTTGTTTTCCATGCCTCATCAGCCCTGCTCGGTCTGCGCTTTGCTCTGGTGCATCCTCTTCTGTGCATCTGTGCTGGGATCTCCTGGCTTCTGATTTCTGGGATGACAGAATGGGGCAGAGAGATCGAATCTTCTCCTTGTAGGCTTTGTTGGCACAGTCTCTGTGCTGTGCAGAGAAACTGTCTCTGCTTTCTGTCTCAAGCAGCTTTGCAAGCAGACTGTCACGTACACGTTGTTGTGCTTTTAGCTGATCAATAGTTGAAAGGAAACTATAGACTAGATATTCTGACTATGGACCAAAGCTTTGCTATTGCTTGCAGCTACATGGATTAGGTTATGAGTAGAATTCAGAAACAAAAATATTTTTTAAGATTTTATGGTTTCTCCTACACTGGCCAGGCTAGACATGACTTGAACTTAGGTTTCCATTTCTTTTATCCTCATTTTGACCAGAAATTCCCTCTCCATCCTAAGAAATGCTTCTGATGAAATGTTCAGAGAAAGTTTTCAGCAAATTTGTTCTTCAGAAAAGAAAGTTTAATAAAAATATCATCTCTCATTCCAGTCATAAACATCAGTTTAGTCTTTAAAGCCCCAATAACCTCCTGCAGCCCTCAATTAACAAACAATAAAAAAATAAATTCACTACCCATCCAATCTCTCATTATGAAAGGAACTTTTGTAAATATATGGTCTTAGAGCAGTTCCAAATGTCACCTTCTACATGGGCCTTAGGTATATTCACTGAATTAAATGAACACACTTGCTGATAACTAGTTGCTTACTACAAAATGTCTATTGAATTCCAGTGGCCTGGGGTGACTGAGGTCATGGTACATAAATTTGGTTGTAATCCCAAATTAAATTTACATATACTTGCTGTACAATAACAGTGGAGTAAGAAAATGAAACACAACCTCCTCCCCAAGATAGCTTTGAGAACTTTTAGAAAATTTCAGCTCTGTTGGTCAGATTAGTTACTTGTAGAAGTTACTGCTGGTCCGTTGAAATAAGTGTGTTAATGTCACTCGCTGTCTGTAAGAATCTGGGCCTATGGTCTTATACCAAGTGAAATTATCAGAAGAAAATTTAGATATATTCTGTGATGTGTCTGGGATTTTTGTACCATGTATCTGAATAAAAATTACTAATGCAAGAATGTCTTATTTTCAGAAATAAGCAAGTTCCTCGTATGCTGAGTTGTTCTATTTTGTTGGTTATTTGGTTGCCGCTTGCCCGATACTACAACATATAACCTCTGACTCTCTAAAAAATTGCTTTTATGGTTTTCCTTTGTGAAGGTATTTATGTTTAGAGCCTTTGCCAATCTCAAGAGAAATTACATTTCTTTCACTAACTTTTGTCTTGAAGTTTAAATTGTTTATCATTATGTCTCGGTTGCATTTGGGACATATTGCTGTATAATGGTCGTACGCTGTCACGCATTCATGGGGCAAAGAGCGTGTTGTAGCAGCGTAAGAAGACAACACCATGAATGTTATGCAGCAATGGGAAGATTTTTTTAGATATTACAGAAGAAAGTGCTTTTGGGTTTAAGGCTTAAGTAAATTCTGACTGATTAGCAGCAATCAGCGGACTGCTTCTCCAGGTGAGAACTACTCGCATCAGCACTTCTGAACAGCTACACGTACCTCCCTGAAATCTTGCGGTAGTAATTTTATTTTTAACGTGATTTGACTAACAGATTGTATACCTGTTGAAATCAAATATGAAGAAATATGGTGAAAGCTGCCTAAAATAGGATACATGAACTTGCTCTGTCTGCTCGTAAAATTAAATTATTAATGGTTTAATTTCTTGTTTTTTCCACAGGATTTGAGGTTCCAATTAAAACTGTGTTTGGGCCATTGCTTTGCCTGCCAGTACTTAATCTTTTCCGAAAGCCTCATCACTTATCTAAAACAAAAGAAGAACAAGGTAAGAAGAGAAAGTAATGAAATGCATTGTAGCACATCTGTCAAAGAAACAGCAGCTTTAAAAAAAATATCCGGGATCAGTGACATTAAAAAATTATTTGTTGAGCACTAAATGTATTCATGTTGGGCATCTTAATTCTAAGGGATCTGTAACTGCCATTATGTTGTTGCACACACTGAGGGTTTGGCTCTTCGTGTTTAAGGGATTGACTGTTGATGTAGCCACAGGATACAAAAGATGGACAGAAACAGGAGCTCTGGAATTGCTAAATGCACCTCTCTGTACTATGGAGTGCTTTGAAAGATTGTTTGACATCTTGATGCTGGGCTTATGAATATAATTAACATATCTGAAGTTATTTAAAATTCAGCTTTGGGTCAGTCTAGATTTAAATGCAAATAGGCATAATGCAATTTTGGGTACTGTATTAAAAGATTTGGCTGTTTCAGCACTTAGAGCTATGCTATCCTTTGTTGATAGTAGAACTTTCTAAAATACCTGGCATTGACTTTTGCTTTGTCACTTAGGATTGCAATAACATCCAACAAGGCAAGCGTAACTAGAGGTGACAGAGAAGAGTAGTACAGCCTTGATTTAGCCTTGATGGGAAAAGGATGTGAGGGGAGACATGGTTTGAAAAACATGAGCTGTTTTTGAGTCTGAAAAGTGTAGCCTGAAGTGGCCACCTCTGGAGTCACTGCTGACAGTCATCAAGAGAGGATATTGGGATCTCAGTTCTTATTTTTCCTGTTTTTTTCTGTATTCCCAGATTTCTGGCAAGGGTTAGATTCAAACTAATATTAGCTGCTGCAGACCAGGCTCAGTGGCTCCTGAATATCCTTTCACCTCAACGCCCTTATATGAAAACCAGCAGGCTAGAAAGCTTGTTGCTTTCTTACCTTTTCAACATACGATATCGTGTATTTGATTTGGGGTTGTTAAGAGTCTCTCTCAAGAATACTCTTTATAATTTGGCTTTTCTGGCTGTATAAAGGGTGTCATTAAGTAGCTGGGAAAAAACGTTGAATGTGGCATCATCAGACCTTGGATAGCCATAGGCCATGCAGAAAATAGATGGTGGTAGTTGTCAGCAGTAAGTAAAACCAGGTTTAGTAAGTGTGTTTTTAAAGCATGTGTGTTGTTGAGGGGAGAGTTTTGCATCCAGATCCAGAGTTGATAAAATACATAACTGACTGTTACAAGTATTCCTAAAATATTCTCTGCAACTGCTATCAAAAGCTGCTCTTGCATGTGTAAGTTGTTGGATATGGTATATAAATCCTTGAGGTTTGACAAATAACTTCATGGTTTCTGAATAGCATCTTACTGTATCTCACAGCACAATGGTCTTCTGTGTTACCCATCTAGGGCATCATTTCTGCTAAAAGCTGGGACCATTCATGGGAAACCATTTTGATTAACATTTGATCTCACAGAATTTGACTGAATAATCGATTTGCTGATCTCAAAGTATTGGTCTCTGAGACTGGAAGGGATGACAAAACAAAAAACATTGGTATAATTTGGTAAAAATTACTTCCTAGCATTGCTTATGGAAGCAAGATGAGTTGGTTATGTAGAATTAGTTACTAAAATTAATTAAACTTTACATTAACTTCTCTTAATGGGATTTGAAACAAGCACCCTTGATTTGTCTGTAGATCTTCAACTTTCTTTCGGTGCCTTATAATTGCATTTCAAAGCTATTCTTTCAGTAGATAGATATCTCAAATTGAATGCCTTAAAGACTCTCCGGTATTCTCTTTTTTTAAAAAAATGAACTTTTCCACCTTCAAAACCTTCCTGCTTGTTCAAAACCCTGTTAGTGAGGTACATTCACATCTAGATACTCCTAGAAATGTTTAGCTTCTAATAAGCCTAATTACCCCATCATGATGAGTGTGGATGGCATTTAAAAAAAAAAAATCTTCCACTGAATCGGTGCCTAAAATGAGTAATGTGTTAACTATGTATGCAGTTTAATTGGGACCCCTGTGGATACTGAAAACGGTGAAAGTTTTGTTGTGCTTTCTAACAAAAACAAGGTTTGTATGAATACAATAACGTCCACATATGAGTGGGATGTCTCTGTGTCTGCATCCCCAATGATTTTTAACCTGTTGACTAGCATCAGGAGTTTTTTTAGCTCAGTGACTGATATTAACAGGAAGATAGAGTTTTGAAAGAAAGTTGTTCCCAACATTCTAGTGAAAATACATGGCTTTGCAGAAAAAAAAAATGATTTAAAAAAATGCCCTGACTTGGGGAAGGCCACTTTGTAAGCCTCTGTGAAAGACTCTCCAACAGAAACCGATGTAATTAATGTGCCAAGCTTGGAGAGATATTTCAGCCAGAACCTGCACCTTTTAAACATCCACAGAGAAAATCAGTGAATGCAGGGAATTGTCTTAGGGTTCTGCTCAGGAAATCAGACTGCCTTCCTCCCTGTGTGCTCTCAGTGTCTGCCCCTTCCTCACATATATCCCATTTCTGTGTAAGATGCTGATATTTTATACCAAAACCAGGGGCTCAGTCTTGCAGCAGTAGGAACATTTACTTTCAGTTTATAGCTTTTGTGTTTAAAACCAAACAACATTATCGTATGTGTGGTTGGCAGGCATTGTGCTTTATGGTTTATTATATTTTCAGTTTCAACTGTAAACACAGAAAACCATCCGTTTTGCTTATGGTATAGCTTACTGTTCTTATGGAACAGTAACAAACCTTGTGCTATGGATGAAAGAAATTGATTTATCTGCGTTATTAAGTGTACTGGGTATGTGATTAGATGTCACTCTCATAAACCATGTCTTATGCTGCTATTTTATAAATTCCTGTTAGCTTGTGGAATCAGGGAAGGCTTCTGCAGTGAAGTCCTTAAACAGATGCAATATATGTCCACAGATGGCTCCTAGCCATTGCCAAGCCTTACAGGGCTTCAAGATGAAATGTGGTTTCCTGGATAATTTGTATAATGCATCTTTAAGGTATTCATATTTTCAAGATGCATTTGGATTTACAAGCTATAAAAGATAAAGCATGCTTTGCAGTTTCTATTTTAGATATAGTGCCATTAAAATGCTTGGGGCTTCTCCTCCGCACAGTGGATGGTTTGCTCTGAGGATCTTAAACATTCATTTCTACTGGTTCTCATATCAGAGATTCTCTATTAATATTGCCATAGTGAAATAGGAGACTGACTGCTGGGAATCTCTAGGCAATCAATGAAAAATACTTTGCAACAATGCTGTCTTTTTCACTTTCGTTGAAGGTTGTGAAAGCAATTTAGAAACATTAATAACACATTACGGTAAATTCCTGAAGCTGGATCTCTGTGAGCATTCAGTCCTAGAAACTTATAAACCGAGATAAAAACGGGTAACAGCTCTGCTATGACTGTGGAAACCAGCCATTTCTTTGCTGGGCTCCATTTTTTGTGGACCCTCTCGGACGTCCATAAAGTTCTGTTTTAAAAAATACTCAAAAGTTGCATTTCCCTAGCTCTGGAGTCTACTTTTAGAGGCTAAGCTTTGGTTCTTCAGTCAAGACTCTGATCCACCTTGAGCTTTTTATTAACTTGGTCTAAAATTTTAAAATCAAAAGGAAACAAAGACACTAACTGCGGAGGAAATATAGTTTCCCTGAATCTCCTGAGAATAAACCCAGCTTTTTAATAGCAGTATTTACCTTGCCTAGGTATAGAAACTTCCTTAGAGTGATTGTGTTCAATGTTCAAACTGTTTTACGCTGTTGAAACGCTAGACCCGACAACTGTGAATTATGGATAAGGAGGAATCGCCAGCTATTCAAACTTCAAATAGCAGTCTTAGCTGCATTTTACAGGTTTTTTTCTTTTTTTTTAACTTCCTCCTCCTCTCCCATAATTTCATAAAGTGTTTGTTTAAATTTTACAGTGTGTTCTGTATATTAATGGAAAACTTTTATTCTGTATTTACTAATCCTAGCCAAGTTGGCTTAATGTAGGGTAGGAATGATTGAATTATCCACTTTCAGAAAGTGCCTGGCTAATTATTATGCTTGTGTCTCGTTAACCTCTCTCATTGGAACCTCATTCCAACTTCCACAGCTTAAAAACACGTTTGCAATATATTTCAGAGTGATTTCAAGACAAGTTTACAAAGTCAGTGTAAGTTACAGAGACAGCAAAGTAGACAATAGTACAGTTTATTCCTTATTCTTTTGTGCAAGAAAACCTCTTTTTAATATCAATGGAAATTCATGATGCAAAGGTGACATTTTCCACATTGTGCGGTACTATAAATCATGTGCATATATACCCTACCATTTGAATTGTGATCTCACACACTCTCCTTTATTCTACTTATTGTATCAAAACAAAGTTTTCAAAGATAGAATTAAAACATTTCTTAGAGATAACTTGAACTATCAAGCAGTGAAATGTCATTACTCCTTTAATTACGTACATTAAAAAAAAAAAAAAAATAGAAGTTGCTGTATAATTCCAGCAGTGCAATTTCTCAGAAATTCACCATGGAGACAGTTTCTTGCAACATTCCAGACTTCTGTCCTTTAAGATAAATGTATTCTTATGCAATTCAAATTAGTTTACAATCTTTAAAGTCTCATTTTACAAATCACTGATGTATTAACTCAGCTTAATCATCTATCTGAGTTTAGTCTAGCAAAAGCACACATGTGGTAGAGATGTTTCTTCTTCCAACGCATTCTATAAACCAGTGAATCAGTAACAGGAAAGAGAAAATGAATAATTCAGAAGATCAATGCTGACCAAAGACCAGAGATACTTACAATATTAATGTATTTTTGGTTTTGTGCCTGTAGGCCATAATTCTATAGATTAAACGTATTTTGGAGTAAATAAAGCCAATCGCTATTTACTATATCTATACCATATCTATAAAAATAGTAGGATGTGCTTTTACTAGCATTAGAAGAACCGTGTGAGTACATTCTCTGATGTATTTTGTTGGCATCAAAAAAAGCAATAAATGATTAAATATATATCTTCTGCCTGGCACATTTCACTTACACTTCCACAAAAGTGGTCGTATCCCGTTCTTTTTATCTTTGGACCGTTAATGCTTTCTAGCAGGAGGGAGGCCTGTGGCACCAAGCAGCAGTTCCCCAGACGCTGCTGGGGTTGAATGCTTTGCTGCCTTGCTTAGAAGGAAATCAGCACTGAGTGGTCCTCCTTAGGCTGTCAGTGAACAGCAAGGCTAGAAATACCGAGACACTAGAGGAACTCAAATCATTTTAGGCACAAGGGCTCAAAGGTGCCTCTTATCCTGGTGAAAAGCTGTCACAGGCTTGTAGCAAGACGATAGTTGCGAGATCTTTTGCTCAAACTGCCAAAAGTGTTTGTGCGCACGTCTGAGCCTCGCTGTGTTCTGGAGTTGGGGCCATGAGACAGCGGAGCACAGCATTCCCTCTGGTCCTCAGGAGCGTGTGATCACTAAAAGACTGCTGCTGTCCAAGTTTAACTTCACTTAAGACTACACATAAGAGTGCCTTTTAGTGACAATTTGATTTTGTTAACAGCTAAGAAAAAAAATAACAACATCAGAATTAACATTCCGAGCATCTCTCTCTGGCTGCAGCAGCCTCTACAGCAGTTCTGCTTCCCTCTATTCCCAGAAAAATAATTTGGAGATTTTTCTTGGATACTAATTGTTACGTAGCTTTCAGGTGGCTTAGTGTACTGAAGTTCTGCCTCCAGAGATTTAGATAAAACCGTGTAAGTAGACTGATCTCATCCTAATCCCTGGTAGGTGTTCTTCCAAATCTTGAAACTACAATTGCAGTCATGTCAAAAGATTTTTTTTTTCTTTTTTTTTTTTTTTTTTTTAACCCAAGTAGCTCAGTACTTGAAAGAAAATAATAGATGCTGCATGTCAGGACTTAGCTAGGTGGAAAAGTATGAACAGTGGTACCACAACATTGTCTTGGTGGTACCATCCTTTGTGATACCCGTTAAATTCAGCTGAAAAATATAAACATAAAAAGGTGTCAAGTATGGAAAAAGCCTATATGAAAACAAACCGAAACAGCATGTGTAAGCTCTTAATTTAATTACTGCAGATTTATTTTGATTTGTATCTGAAACACAGCAGGGACAAGACAGAGAAATTGCATTTGCTGGAGTATAAATAGATCGTTCCAATGCACAGTATTTTCCATTAAGTTCTCTGTAGGTTTACAAGCCTAGAGAGCTTGTCCCTGTATTTTCTTTTCCTTCATTTAAGGAGATTTTACATTTATTTTCAGCATGAAAACATATCAGGATAGTAATACAGGATATATCAGAACTGTTTTAGCAGGGTGGCTTATTCCTTATAGTGTCAAGGAGTTTAGGGCCAGCAGGTTGGGGAAATCTAGATTTGTCAGATTACTCTCCCCGACTTCTTCAGAAAAACCCCCCTGGAGAAATATTTTCAGCATGAAAACATATCAGGATAGTAATACAGGATATATCAGAACTGTTTTAGCAGGGTGGCTTATTCCTTATAGTGTCAAGAAGTTTAGGGCCAGCAGGTTGGGGAAATCTAGATTTATCAGGAGATTATTCTCCCCGACTTCTTCAGAAACCCCCTTGGAGAAATTTGTTATCTCACATCCCCAGTGTCAGGAAGACTTTTTCATTCAACAGCGTAGGTACAGACCCCTGCAGTCACCTGGCTCTTAGTTTCCACCAGCAGGCAGTAGAACATTTGCAGTTTCTGCACAATGTTTGTCCAGTGGATCTCTGTGGCTGTGCAGGCTGTCTGTATAAGTAGGAACAGAGAATTTCAAGCCTGTTTCAGTGCCTTTTAGCAGAGTTCAGGCAGCAGCACCCGGACATGAGGATGCCGGACGCTTGGCTGTAGCTTTGCTCGGTGCTATGCCGTGCCCAGATTAGCCTTAGGCAGGGACGTCTGCAGCCATTGCTCACTCACAGCACTTTGAGATTCCCCTCCAGAAGTCCGATGGCAGAACTGCTGGGAGCCGTCAACTGTTAGAGCAGAAGTGAACTTTGAGAAGAAAGGTTATTTGCCAGTAAAAGTTGTTAGAGTAATTGACATACACCTTCACATTTTGCCTGCCTTTTCCTCTCTCAGTCTCTTTAAAATTCAGTTAACATTCACGATGCGGGAGCGAGGGATGGGAGGAACTCCAATTGTTGATGTAGAAGGGCACACGTGTACGTCCTGTCGGCGTGGTGTGAAGAACCACTTCATAGCAAAGAGCGGATTCTGGATAAGCAACTACTGTTTTATGGTACCTTCAGTGCATCAGGTATATAGCAAGTGCATTGAAGTAGGAGCATTCAAATTCATATATAAACAGCTATACCCTGTAATACTGCATGGACAGTCTCAAAGCCATTTGGAAATGGAAATACAGAGACTAGGGAAAAGATTGGATAATAATTCAGTGATACAATCTTTATAAATTATCTAGTATCTATAACACTCTAAACTAGGATTTATTTGCTTTAATAATTCATGGAAAGTTCACAGTAGGCAATTTATTAATAATACAGTGTCACCAGTGTGGATTTTGCCCAATTCCTATTTCTATTCTGTCGAGCCTACTGGTCTGTTTTATTATTACAGCAGCAAGAAGCTCAGTTTTAAACAACAGTGAAAGGAAGTGTATTACCTTGTTTTCAAAATAAAATACAGAGATATCTGTGGAATAGAAAGCTTCAGTTTGAAGTCAGGAATAACTACAAATATAGAATTAAGCCCACGCTCCTGTTTAGATGGACACTAAAGGTCACTATGCAGAAACATACATAAAGTATGCATGCACTTAGATTTGAATCACACCACTAAAATCAATAGAACGACTTTTATACTTATTGCTGTAATTATCCTATTAAGACACTTAAGTGTTCTGCTGATTCAGAGCCAGAATACTCAACCACTATGGAGAGGCAAAGCCTATCACATCAGAAATGTACCCTTTGTAGTCTGTTTACCAAATTCTTTAATTTCCATCATTAACTTCAGCTGTTTCCTGTATTCTTAATATATAAATTAGCGTTGTCCCTACAAGAAGTGTGTAGGTATTGTTTTGCAAATGCTGCTTGTATAACAGCAACAACTAGTAGGGTGAGCCTAATTATTTGTTTATGTGCGTTCAGATTTTTTTTTCTCTTGTTCTCACCAAACATGTTTCTCGAACTGCAATGCTCTGACATTTCGTCTGAAACAATTTGTTGTAGAGCAACAGATCTTGATGTTTTCAGGAAAAAAGCCAATATCTGGTTAGTGTTCTTGCTAAAGAGGCTAGGATTGTAGTTCTTAGGAGAGCAGATCTGTTCGTTCCCCTGGGAAGATTAGATAGAAACAAATATGTACCAAGTAAGTCATTCTTGGCTATGATGATTTCACTTAAGCACTCTAACAAGCGATAAATTGATAAAAAATAGAAGCAATGGAATGGGTTGATTAAGTCCCCATCCAGAACTGCACACTCTTGCAGCACAGGTGATTTTTCATTATAGTCTGCTGCTGGCGATGCCAGACTTGCTGGTGGCTATCAGTTTTTCCATGTGCGTGCACGTGCGTACAGCCCATCTGCTCCGTAACTTTTGGAGAAAGTCATTGGGAAGCTTCCGTTGTGAATGAATGTTGAAGTGAGGGATGCAGTGCACTGAACGCACAAAATAGCGTTCAAACACAAATGACGAAGAACTACATCTCAGCAGTAGTTCTTTTGGTTTATGTTGGTGCTGTAGTGGATAAGCGCAGGGGAATTGGCACAAGAATGTATAGGTGAGATTTATGTTCTGATGTTAGCACGGGCAGCTTGAAACTGTTGGCACCTCATGGGCTTCCTGTTGTACCTCTAAAGCCACCATTCCGACACTCTGTTAAAGGACCAAACCAATGGAAGCCATGGGTACTGCTGCTGGTGGTGGCTGCGGTGCCTGGCTCTCCTTGGAGTTAGGTGGGAGAGGAAGCGTGTTTAGCCCTTGCTTTCACAGAAGAGGAGTGGCTTATGTTTTTGTGCTGTCTCAGCTTCACTGGGTAGTTGTAAAATCTCGCTATAGAGTGTCCATCAGTCACGATCAACCATTTTATGGTAAAATAGTGAAATTATTTTAGAATCAGATCTAGTGACTCCCAAAATGTGTTTTATAAAGCTGATCTACGTACTTCATAAAACAATATTTTCTTCTAAACTATAATTTCTGATTCAGATCTTACCTCAAATTTATTTTGAGGTAGAAAGCAGAAGCAGAGGAAAAAAAAAAAAAAACAAACCAAAAAACCACTAAGGGTTTTCTTTTTGGACTTTTTTTTTTTTGACTGAAATTTTTTCTCAGGTTTTGTTTGCTAGTATTTGCTATGAATAACAAGCAAGCTGATTTGCTGTAGGATCCCTAACAGTATTCTGCTGATGGCTGTATAGAGTTTTGCCAATTTTGGGACGTTCTCAAACTTTACCTGGTACAATGCCTCTAACAATATAATGAAATTACTAATAGTGATGAGATATGTCAGTGTTTTATGATTGCTCTTTAAACCAATATATGTACTCTTTTAGAAAAAATCAATATTTTTGAATAAAAGTAGGAAGGTTTTTATGGAATTATAGTAAATTATTTGTGCTTAGACACTGATTTGTTTTCTTCACTACTAAACATCACTCGCATGCAAAGGTCTGGTATTAGACTGAAACATTCCCTGTATCCCTCTTGAAGCTTTGCTTTCTTTAATGATGAAAAGATTTTCCTGCCCTGTGTGTTAACTGGATCAACACTATTCAAAGGCAGTTGTGTGTATGTACATTTCACTGTTTAGGAGTATGTAAAATCACAGGATTTAATTTACAGAAGTGGTGTGTGCACTCCACAAACTGTGGAAACAGCAGCATAGTTAATATGGAAGAGATTTCCAGAAACATATCACCGTTTAATACCTATTCTGATACATCTGCACACTGTCAATTGGAGGAGATGAGGGAGAAATTTATTTTAAAATCTTTCTAGCAAAACTGTTACTGATCTTCAGGCATTTGTCTTTTTATTCTTTCCCTTACCAATTCTCAGCCAGTGGACATACTGTATTGCTACTTTCTTTGTGATTCATTCCTCATAAAACAATCCATTCTTTTAGTGGCACTTGTTATTAATCAAGGTTTTTTCCCTCCATTAGAGTCATTGTTGGCTCAATCACTTCAGTATATATAATCACTAACTTTTTCCATTACACTAGCGGGTAGGTGCTCTTATATGTCTGTCAAAGGGATGCTGGTACATTTAGTGTGATGCTTTGCAATTTCAGTGAGAACACTAATGGTTGAAGTGTGATTGCTTTTTTTTTTCTTTTGAGAGAAAAAAAAATATTACATGTTCCTCTCAGAGAGAAAAGAGAGAAAAAGGATGGAAAGTTCCAAACTCAATTTATTTTTGTATCATTAAAACGTTCAAAAGTACAAAGGAATACTCTTGCAGAATCAGTCATTTCATAATGTATCTGCAGAGACACTAGACATTGGGTATCCTAAAGAGAATGCTGAAAAGGCTAAAGTATCAATTTTGTACAATCGTGTGTGTATTTGCAGAGTACAGCACAAAAATTCTCACTCTTACAAGTGAACTGGAGGAGGGAGAGGAAGGGTGTGTGTAGGTAAAACCTCTATTGATATTGTTTTCTGTGCAAAAATGGTACTGTTTCTGCCCGGATCAAATAGAAAGACAGAGGAGACAAAATACATTATCAATTAGGTATTGAGGATATATTTTAATGCAAGAAGGTAATTGTTTAGATAGTAGGAAAGATATTTCTGAGAAATACTCCAAAAATGAATCAGTCTTTTCATGCAAGTGATGCTTGTTCTCTAACACTTGGACACCATCCTCACCAGCTACTTTAAAACTAAGATAAAAGAAAGAAAGAAAAAAACCCTGAAAATGAAGTATGTGACCACACAGCTCTGTTTTCAAGATTGGGCTTCTCATCATGTTTCCTCTGAATTTTTCAATTACCTTTTTCTTGATATCCACTGATGGCTGCACTTTTCCTTTCCAGACTTCACATATTACTTGTTTTTTTTTTTTTCTATCCATTTACATAAGCCTTACAGTTTTCATTCTATAATACAGTTAAATTCTGTCTTTTCTTTATTCTTCTCCTGTCCTTCACCTTCCTTGGTAATTGTTTTGTAGAGATCTGATGAGAAATCTTCCATTCCCACAACTCCAAACATTATTAGTTTTTCCCTTTAAGCAGTTCTGCACCATCGCTGAATTTTACTGCATCCAATCCCAGCAGTCAAAGCATCTTCCAAAGTCCTGGTATAATTTGTCTTTATCTCTTAGCTCGGTTAATCTACCCTGCTTACTCTTTGCATATTTTTGTCAATTAGGTTTTCACCTTTTAGCTTTGCCTCTTTTCCCATACTATCCCACCCTTCTGTATTGTCTTTTTACCATTTTCTGCTCCTGCCCTTTGGAGCAGTCCTCAGAGCCATCTCTAATCCTCCTTACACAGTCATGTACTCTATTATTGAATCTCTATCCCAACTTGTTGGATAATAAGATATTTATGAAAGAGATCAACTGTATAGTTTTCAATCTCATGTACATTTGCTCTAGGACTTAAAAATGTGTCATGGACCTCCTCGGTGACTGAGTTTTGTATCTTATGTCTTAAAATTAGAAATTAAAAGTATTTAAAAGTTATTATTACAAACAATATAATATAAAATGATATTATAATTCTCAGATAATTCAGATGGTTTTATTTATCCTGGATGTGCACATCTGTCTTGAAAACTTAGAAAATACATTCTAATATCTTCTAATATGTATCTCCTAATACAGAGAGTTAGGGGCTGATCCAGCCCTCAGACCCAGCGTAATTAAGAACAAGAATTTTTCCCCTTGCACTCGATATGTGTTAGTAACGCTCCATCGCGCAGCATTTTGATGAACGTCACACTAGCAATGTCTTTGCTTAGTTTTCTGTGGGCGCGACAGCCAATTTCCAAATGAACAGCAAGTTCCAAGGCTTGCAGAGGGTGGCAGACACTGCATGCCCCGCTGTTGCTGTGCTTCTCCAACCTCATTGCTCCCATGTTGAGATGGAGTTGTGCAGAGATCAGCCAGGGCTGCTGTATGGAGAAGGACACGTTACACTGCTGCCGAGGGCTTCTCTTCCTCCCCAAACACCATTGAATAGTCATTGCTTCATCCACACACACAATTTTAAGCTATTGCTTAGGAGGTAACAACTAGTGCTGTTTGTAGCATTATGAATGTGTTGCTTAGCACTGTGATAATGCTTGGTACTGTTAGGATATGATTTCTTAATACTCTGTTAGGGCATACTGGCTCATTGGATCCCATACCTACTTTGTTATATATTCCTTTTAGAAAAGAAAGAACATCAAATTAAATCTTTGAGCGTACGTTTCATTTGGTGCAGCATGGATCATTATGCTGTGTAACTACCATTTAAGAAACGGTTGTTATTATAGAGAATGTGATGATTTTTTGCCTTTGGAAGGCTTATGAAAGCATTTTGTCCTTTCAAAGATGTTCTTGCTAGCTGGGGGGGCAGTTCACCTCTGATCTGAGTTTGGAAAACTTGAGTGAAACCTGCACCACCCACAAAGGAGATCCCAGCACTTGCCCCAAGGAACCACCTTTTTAGGGGGTGATTAGTGTTAGAGTGAGGACAGCCCTAATTAGATTCTGAGGGAACCTGAGGAACAAAACTTGCCAAATGACTTATAAAGCTGGGCTAATTAGAAGGGTTAGGGTTAGGGCACTAATGTGAGTTAGGATGATAGGTATGAATGGCTAGAAATGCTGCAGCAGTAGCTCCTGACTCACCTGGTCTTTAATGAAGACATTCTTCATGAAGAGCAAAGTTCTCCTCCTGTAGGGATTTCCTTGTTTTGGGGAGGAGAAGAGTGATGCGTGTCAGCAGATGCAGCCAACCGTCCCCTCTTGGTTTTGCTTGTTATCTATGCTACACATTCAGCTGGGTGACACAAAAGACCTAGGCATCAAATTGCTACTTATTGCAAGATAGTTATCTTTTTTTTTTTTTAAAGTGCATTTAAAACTTTTAATAACAGTGTGAGAAAAAATAGTACCTATTTTGAGGTACGTGATATTCTGCATTGTATAATTTCTCTCTGTAGTTTCTAAATAAGTTAATGAATTTATTGAGTAATCACACCACACCCCTTGCAGCTTTGTAGGCTTCCTGCATCTCTGAAACAGTCAGTGATGTACTAGATGCTATCTCTTACAAAAGAGGTGTGAAATATTTTTGATATTCAAGTATATTTTGAGTTACACAACTAATGGGTTTTATTGGTTTTCTTGTATTTGTTTTGTTTTCATCTCCATCTAGTTTGGCTTATATAAATCTCAACAATGTAGTGGTTTAATCGCCAACAGAATCCAGGCTGAAAGCCAGCTTTTAAGGACTACTATCTAATGCCAATGTAATATAGTCTATGAATCTGGTAGGAGGAGAGGAGGATGCTGGAAGGAGCATATGGGCTGTGGCTGTAAATTTCTGCATTCTGTATCTCCCTATTGGAACGTCGTGCTTTAGCTGTGAAAATTTGAGGAAAGCTGTCTTTTCTAGATTGCTGCATTTTTATTGTTACTTTTTTCCTCTCAATGTTATTCTAGTTGGGAAAAAGAATCTGTCAATAACACACTTTAAATAAAAGTAAGCATAGGTGAATTGGGTTGGATAGGATTTTTTAAGAAAGCAGCTGTAGCCCACAGCTGTAGGTACTGTAATCAACTAAATTATTTAAGGTACAGACCCTCTGCTCTTTGTTTTGTTTTGTTGTTTTTGTTTTTGTGTGTGTTGGGGTTTTGGTTTTTTCTGCACTGCAGTGGTTGCTCATTGAAGCAAGTAGTTCTTTCTTGAGAAGTTTGTTTCTTCATCCACGATGAAGCCTTTCAAAATTGCAGAGCAGAAGTTTTGTTGTATATTGTCCTACTTTGGGAGTCTTCTGAAAAGACTGTTAAACTACAGTATCAAACCTGAAGATCACTCCTGTGCCGCTTCAGAAATACTCAGCAAAGATGCTGCCCCTAAAAAGAACAAAGTAGTCCTGTAACTTAAATGTGTTTTCTTTCTCTCTTTCTCCTAAATTGTATGTGTGCTTTTTTTCTATGGCTGGCGTGCCACAGAAGTTCAGTAGAATGAGCTGTGACAAACCGGTGCTCGCGTTTGCTCTCAAGAGGTCTAAACAAGACAGACATTGCAGAGGTGAACCCTTGCTCCATCCACGTGCAAACAGCCACTTCACTTTTGCCTGGGATGGTTTTTAGGCTTCTACTGAGAAAGAAATACAAGCACACTGTGAGTGTGTGATTTGCATCCTTCCCAAATTTGTTGCCTTTCTTAAGATACTTAGCTGAATTTAGTGCTCAGTTTAAAAATGCTATCTCAGTAATTGTTTAAAGGCCAGCTGGTGAGGCACTAAACAAAAGCCATCATGTTTGTAAAGCAAAAAGCATTTTCTGTAACAGCTTCTTGCTATTGTGTGATGCGGTGGGGGATGGGAAGGCTTTGAAACCTGATCTATGAATCATTCCCAGCATTTCATATTACTGAAATGTGAATATTACTTTTAAATGTGTAACTATGCTATTAGAGCCTTCTGTGATTTAGAGAGAGCTTTCAGAATACTAAAAAGTCATTATTTACCTTCTTCCAGTCTATTAGTGCAGAACAATCCTTGCGCAGGCTCTGCAGTGGCAGGGTTGATTGGTTCTCAGTGGACTTGTCTTGTTAATAGGAGAAAAGGGACTCTAGCTGGTATTTCTGCTCCCGTCTGGAACATGACTTCTCTCGACAGCTAATTGTATTGCATTTGAACTGCCTCCCTGGTGTGACAAAGTGGGTGTCCTCAGACCTTTTCGTTAAATAAACGCCTACTCCTCATGTGCCAGAGCTTCCAGGGTTTACCAAGCAAGAATGAACAAGTTACTGAGAGGTGTCGTTGTCTTTAGCTCATTGAAACCCCAATGTTATGAATCTGGGAAGACCTTTGACCTCGGCGAGGTTAGACAGTTTTGTTGAATCTTGTCATTTTTCCCTCCTGTGCTCCTTGCAAATGCTCCTGGAGCTAGCAAATATTTATGTGGTGGTGCTTGGCTCACTTTGTCTCCTAAAAATGGAGTGCTTCATGCACGCTTTCGTGTCATCATTAATTAAACTTCAGAGATGCTCTTACATAGGGCCAGTGTAGGATACCTATGTTCTCCACCATAGCTGCAATGCATGTGAACTGTTTGAAAGCTTTGCTGCAGTAGCTGTAGCTCTGCAGCTGGGAATGAGTGAAAAAGCAATGCTGCAGCGGTGCTGTTGATGTGCAGTTCCTCACAATTCTACTGCCAGCGCCTATTGGTGTCCCTGCCTGTGGGAGGGGGGTTTAAACTCGATGATCTTGAAGGTCCTTTCCAACCCAAACCATTCTGTGATTCTATGATTCTATTTATTGAATTTAAATACATGCGTAGCTGCTGTCTGTCGGTAGTATTATCAGGAATGGCAAGATGGGACAAGTCAATCACTGTAAGGTAATACCAGTCCTCATTAAGTTTTAAATCACTTTTCTAATTCATTAAAACTATTTTTTCACCTGTGTTTATTAAACTGAGATCTGTTTAAAAAAAACTGATTTCTGTTAACTTGACTGCACGTTTGACAGCAGCAACAACAAAAGCCCCATTCCAGCTCTGCTTAAATACTGTGGTTATGTAGTGGCAGGATCTTTTAGCTTCTTTTGGGGATGGTGTCATGGCTTATAAATATTAACAAATGTGCAGATCATGTCTGAAATTACACAGTGAGAAGGGGTTTAAGGGAGAACTAGTCTTTTTTTAAGGTACTTCAAAGACTTGGAGAATATTTCAAGGGTGCAGGTTCATTTTACACCAGCTCATGTGTGCCTTTGCGTCACACAGGGTTGTCCTGCTCCCTCCCCTTATAGTCCATGTCGTTGTGCCAGTGGCAGCGTTGCTGACAAATGCAGTTCAGGCAAGCCTAAGGATCCATCTTTATCCTTTCATAGAATCATAGAGTGGTTTGGGTTGGAAGGGACCTTAGAGATCTAGTTGCAACTCCTCTGCTACGGGCAGGGACATATTTTCCTGTGTATTTGCTTCATAGATGCTTCATGGGTCATTTGAAAGAATGTCGGTATTTCGGATTTCTGGGTGACTGGAAAAGTGTAATTGAGAAAGCAGCTCAACCAGTTTACATGGCTTGCTCTTGATGTTGAGCATCCGAAATCCTGCTTGAATAAAGTGATGCAAACATCCTGCCCCTTTGGGAGAGATCCCTAAAAGGTATGAGATGCCTGTTAGGGATCTCTCATGTCACGCTTTGGTGTCCCAGTGTCCCACCCAGGTAAAAATTACCTTCAGGGGAACGAAAGGTTGTCGAAAGCCAGGGGAATTTGAAATCTGTGGGATAGTACTGACACTAAGGACCAGACTGTGCAAAGGCTGAATTCCTGGAGTGAGTCTTACCTGACAGCACAGGCTTATGGGTGCCGCTAGATCTGACAGCCAGGCAAATGACCGGCTTTTGTAACAACACATTAGCTCTGTGTGTTCGTAACATTTAGTGAATGGAATAAAACATGACAATATAATTTTGGGTTTAACTATGGAAGAGAGACATATGAGTTTAAGTTTTGATCAGGATGATAAATGGGGTATTTTTCAATCCAATTTTTCATGGTTTGAGTGAGAGTTATGTGGTTAAAAATGATTTCAACAAACAATGTAAATTTGGTGGTGGCCATTTATAATATGAACCACTAACAATTGAATAATATCTAGTTTATTTTCTCCAGGGTATAGTATCTAGTTTATGAATGCACTTGTACTTCATAAATCATTCTCAAGAGCAAAAGGGAGAAAAATGAGAAATCCATTTTCCTTCAACCCCTTGGGTCTTTATTTAATTTTTAATGAAATAGAGAGGATATTTCATCAATGGCAACGATAGAGCATTTTCAACACACATCTTTGCAAAAACAAACAGAACCAAATCTTAAACCCCCACCACAAAAATCCCTAACCCATAGCCTAAAACAAATAAAGCAAAGGAGCTCTGTTAAGACACAAAACAGATATAAAATCAAATGGGTTTTTGAAACATTTAAAGATTTGAGTTAATTTAGCTGTGAGATGTTCTTATGTAACATACAGCAGAATGTAGACAGTCAATATGAGGCATTTACATGATTTATAGGCAGCATAACACTTATTTTAGAGCACAAATCTATCAGTAGTGTGTGTTTGCTTTCTGGTTCTGGCTCACATGTCAGTGGGAGCTCTGGGATCAGAAGAGTTCTACCTTGAATGTGATATTTGTCTTTTCATTACACTAAACATAAAGCTGCACATATGTCATAGGACAGTGTCACTCGGGATTCAAATAACTGAATTCTGCTGAGTGAAGTAGTGTAACGTGTTAACATTACATGAGATCAGAAAAAGATTTTTCTCCTGTTCATTTAAGAGTGAGCTTTCACAGTTTGAGGCACAATACCATCATGAAATAATCAAATTTAGCCTCCTGTATATCACAAGCCATTGTATTTTATGTGCTTACCCTTGGGTTTTATTTTGTTTGCACTGATATTACTGAGCTTATCCTTTATCTGATTCTGATTTGAAGATACCAAGGGGGGGGG
>NW_010130515.1:147206-152047 GCF_000699245.1 Pterocles gutturalis | reverse complement strand
GGGGGGGGAGAAGATGGTGGTGTTGGGAGGTGGGTGGTTGGTATCTTTTGGTGTTTTATTCCAAAGATTAATTATCCTTAAAATATGTGCCTTTCCAGGTCACATTTGTCCATCCTGAGTTTCTTGATAGATTCTGCTTTGCTGCCAGATTTACACTCCTTCCAATTTATTTATTTTTTTTTCTAAGATGGAGACTTAGGTGCTCTGGTCCGCTCTCAATCCTTTCCTTCACGAATGTTCACGGTTTGGCATTTTCCTGATGTTATGAAACCATTCGTTTGTTTTGTTAAATGTGAATGCCAGGAGCAGATCCAGTTGTTTAGTATCTGTCTTGCCCTACTTCCTGGAGAAGAATAAGGAAATTTGTTGTGGCTTTTTTGGTATAAAACAGGAAATCTTGCTGTTCAGCTTTTAGCAGAAAAACTACCTGTGTCATGTAGTCATCACATTATTGTTTTGCTTTCAGTGACCTTGGTCTGTTGCCAAAATACCTCTTGCTTTCACTGGGAAATCTCTCAGTCCATGTAGCAAGTCTTCTATAAAGTGGAAGGAGGAAAAGCTCTCATTCTCAGACTAATGGAATATATTTCTAAGAAATATTTCTATTACAGCCATTACTAACTTGATTTTCAGACCATCATTCAGATTGCAAGCATCTAGTATGTTTCTAGTCACTCTCTTTGAGAAAGCAGGTGAGGAATCTAGATCATCTCAGTGCATTAGACCCAATCGCCTTTATATATTAGTGCACTTTAAAGCTCCATTTAAAGAATAAAAATTGGAGCTTGATTTACATTAGTGATCAACACGTAATTCAGTCCAGACTAATGTTTATCTTTAGCCCTATTTTATCATCCTTAAATATCTCTACAGGTGCTTTGCCTACTGCCTGCACTGTAATACCTGAAACAGCAGTTTGGGAGCAGAAGCGAAATTGCTGCTGTTTCATTGTCTGAGCAACAAATTTAATATTTACTGCAACTTTACCACTGATGGCACTAGTACTGCTACTCACTTTTTACTTTCTATTATTGTTGCTAGAACATATTTCTGATCATTTACTTCCTTCTCATACGTTTTCCAAAACTTTTGCCAGTGTGCGGTATTATCATGCCCCTCATGCCAACTGTATGCAGAAGTTGCATATTCAGTTGTTTATACATTTGTTATACACAGAGAAGTCTGTGAAAACAAAAGCATAAAGCATCAACTCTCAAACAGCATTTGAAAACTTCATACAGTATTCAGAATTCTGTCTTTGTTGTGCATCGCCAGCAAAATGATTCTCTGCATAAGTAAGCCTAAACATTCTTTACACCTATTAGCAGCTGAAACTCTCCTAATAGTCACTTTTTTCTCATGCACTGTGATTAGTTGTTTTGCTGCCTTAGATGACAGTTCTGCAAAATTTTTATTGTTTTGTGTGCTCATGGCTCATTTATTGTTTTATTTTTCTTCTGTTTGCTTACTGAATAGATTTATTACCTTTACATGAAATAATTCTTTTGAGATAACTGCTTAGCTCCACAGAGGCTTCTTCAGTTTTAAATTATTCTGCAGTTTTTGGTTTCTATGACTTATATACAAAATGTTGCTGGCAATCTGCATGGCTTCTGAAAAAAAAAAAAAAAAGAAACAATAAGAACTAGAAGAAACTCGGTGAGGGAAAAAAAAAAAAAAAAAAAAAACAACTTAAAAATTGTCACTTTTAGACCTTTGTCTTTAAAGGAAACTTCCCTGAATGGCAATTTTCCTCCCAGACTTAAAATTCTAGGATTGAGTGTGGTTCTTGGTATGAGTTTTCAGAGGAGTTCCATCAGAATGCTCAGTGTTCTGAGCAGCTCAGCTCACATATTCCTCTAGAAAAACACATGGTCAGATCTTTCCAAACTGATTAAGCACTGCACAACTGCAGGTTCTAAAATTCAGACCCGCTCGCTTTTATAACTTATTGTAGTTTCAAGGTTAGTTGTCCTAGACTTTTGTATGGGTTTTCTCCAAAGAGTTAAACTGCAAATAAACCTGTTGTCAGCTGCAATACATGGTAACCTTAATATTAACGTTAGAAATAGTCTTAGCATGGTGAAAAACAGATGAGAGGTGAGCATATTCCCTAGCAACAATGCAGATATTGAGTTATATGAGCAATTAGATACCAGTCTTGTCACAGGTATTACATTTCTCTGTATCACTGAACATCAGCTAATTAAAAAGTGCATTTAGCCAGAGGAATTATTTTTATGAATTCACAAATATGCTTTAAGCAAATACAAAGAAAAAGTAATAAAGCTTAATTTACTTATGAACACTCTACCCCATCTGCTCTATACCTATATATCAGCATTAAGATTATCCACTATTATTGCAGTATGCCTTTTTTCAAAATATACTCAGCTCATTAAAAACAGAGAAATAAATTCTCCTCCTCCCTAGAACATGACTATGAGAAACAAATTCAAATGGTGATGAAATAATTGTTTTGTTTAAATTCGAAAGAGCAGTATGTAATGTGACAGCACTCAGACATCCTTCATTCATTCATGGATGGAATTAAAGGAGCTTCTTATCTTTATATTGCTGCGTAAAGCACCTGCCACATCCCTTCCTGTGGACAAGCGATTCCCCTCGATAATGATGATGGATTTCTTATCTTCTCCAAAAGGAACAGTAGGAAAGAACGAAATGATGGCTTTTCTCTCCTACATCTACCAACATGTCTGCAGTTGTGTGAAATTCAGCTTGAAAGCGTACTTAAAATGTGTATTTGTGAACCTGAAAATGCGGATGCAGAGTGACTGCTGACTGCAGAACATGTAGACAGAGGTGTGGAAATCATTCCGTTTTATTTGATTCTATTTCAGTTCTTGTCTTCCAGTTTTCATCATGAATGTCTACTAAATACAGGTCTGGTTAAAAGTTTACTTTCAAGTAAAAATGATTATATTTGAATTGAAAATATGAAAAAAAAATCTGTTCTAATAAGTTTATCTTCTCCTCTTTGTAAACTAGTAATTCACTAGTGAAACTAAGTGAGAAGCTATATATGCAAGTGTTCCTTTGGAGTTTTTTCTCCCTCCCGCCCCAGCCAAACCAGCAATAATCTGTTATGTGGGATGAATTCTTCAGTCCCAGCAGGGCCAGATAGGTGTTTGGAATCTTTACCAGAAATCAGGAAGCGGAGGTTTTAAATCCCCTCCTTGAGCATATTGCCTGGAATAGGTCTGTCTATTGCCAGAAATCCAAGTTACTCATCCAGCCATACGCCCGTATGCAGTGCAGCACAGCGCCCTGGCGCTTGGCAGCAGTAAGTCCCAGCCTCTCTCCAACCAGACAGTTGCTGCTGGGGAGAAGCCATCCTCTCCTGAAGATGATACAAATGATACAATTGCTCTGTACCCTTGGCCTTTCTGCTTTGTTTCTAAGCACTGGAGTAGTTCTCTCTTCAGCTATCCTTGGCTTCCTTAACCTCTCACAGTAGCACATATCATAGAATCACAGAACCATTAAGGTTGGAAAAGACCTCAAGGATCATCACATCCAACTGGTCAACCCAACACCACCTAACTCACTAACCCATGTCCCCAAGCACCACATCTACACGTTTCTTGAACCCCTCCAGGGATGGTGACTCCACCACTTCCCTGGGCAGCCTGTTCCAATGCCTGAGCACTCTTTCAGTGAAGAAATTTTTCCTAATATCCAGCCTAAACCTCCCCTGGTGCAACTTGAGGCCGTTTCCTCTTGTCTTATTGCTTGTTACTTTAGAGAAGAGGCCAGCACCCACCTCAGTATAATCTATGATGCATGCTGTCATCCGTAACAACATACATCACTTCCAGCTTTCCATTGAACTTTAAGATGCTTTAAGTTAATATGGTAAAAACTTAAAAGCTAGTACTGCACTCATTTATGTTCACGCTGTGCTCCCTCTGTACTTCGTCATCTTCTGCTTAACTTTTGTCAGTCATCACAAACATAAAAACCATCACTGTGCACCACTGGCTCTGACTTGAGCCCATCTACCAAGTCATTTTATTGACAATTCCCCCACTACAGTTGCTGGCTTCCAAATATCTGATCTGTGGAGACCAAAGCCCTTTCACATAGCTCTGCCAGGAGAGCTCGCCTCTTGCAGTACTGCGTTAGTAGCCTGCATTTTACATAGGGCATTGGCTGAACTGAATTTTATGGGATGGATTCAGAGATGTATAACTAGAAAGTAGAACCAAATAATTTCTTGCAAAGAGTTTAAGTTTTTATTTTGTGGGAAAATAGGAGATTTTTTTGTAAGCTACTTGTTTCCCTGGAGTGCATTTGCTGTACAAGACACAACATTGCTGGTGGGAGATCATTTGTGATGCTGAGAACGTTTGTGTTGTACATTTGAGCTGAACAGATGAATGTCGATCGGATATATGGAATTAACTCATTATGTAGGTCTTTGAATTACCTTGTGAAGGCAGGACTAATTTTCATGATGGTCTCCATATTCACCTTGGATTATACAACTGTGTAAGAGTTCTTACAGGGAGTACAGTCAGCACATTTTTGCAGATATTAAATTCAAAAATGTTTTCAACTACAGTCCTTTGAGCTGTCCATTCACCACCACTCTGCAGTTGTTGTCCACTGTACATCATGATTAATAGAATCTAGATGTTTTCTAACCATTTCTTATCCTTGAGCTGTTACCTGGCAGGTTGTGCACTATTTAGCTTTTTTTATTTCAATTGAAAACATCTATTTAAGAAACAACTCGATATGTAGAAATATTTCTCCTTTCATTTTTCAACTCTTTGAGTCAAAAAGTTGTGTTATTTTTATGCAAGAAGAATCAAGAC